>NC_064813.1:56266249-56433948 GCF_023721935.1 Panthera uncia
TATTTTATAAATATATAAATATGTTTTATAAATATAAATATATTTTAATTTTTTAATGTTCATTTTTGAGAGGAAGACACAGAGAGAGAGAGAGAGAGAGAGAGAGAGAGAGATATGGTGAGTGGGGGAGGGGCAGAGAGAAACAGAGACACAGAATCCAAAGCAGGCTCCAGGCTCTGAGCTGTCAGCACAGAACCCAATGAGGGGCTCGAACTCAGGGACCATGAGATCATGACTTGAGCTCAAGTCAGATGCCCAACTGACTGAGCCACTCAGGCGCCCCAAAGAATCTTTATTTTGGCTCAAGGCAAAAGTTATTTCTCTTCTTTGTATCTTTATATCACTAGACCCCCTTCCCACAGGACCTTACTTTCTACCTTATATTTATTTACTTGTAGATTTATTTATACTGTAAAAAGAAAACAAAACAAACAAGAAAAACCGCATAGGCTCAAGATGGAGTCACTTATGCCAAGCCAAGTCACCAAACGGAGGCTTAGTGTTGCAGGAGTTTTTACCTCAATACCTGGGGTTCGTTGTCTCGCTCCTTCGAAGAATGAACAGGTGGATACAAAATGAGCAGCCAGGAAAAGTTTATTAGCGTATAAGATCAGAAAGAAAGAAAAGTAGGGGCGCCTGGGCGGCTCAGTTGGTTAAGCACCCGACTTCGGCTCAGCTCATGGTCTCGAGGTTCGTGAGTTCAAGCCCCGCGTCAGGCTCTGTGCTGACAGCTCAGAGCCTGGCGTCTGCTTCAGGTTCTGTGTCTCCCCCTCTCTCTGCCCTTCCTCTGCTCACGGTCTGTCTCTCAATAATAAATAAACGTTAAAAATAAAATAAAATATAATAATGTCATTAAAAAAAGAAAGAAAAGTATGACATCTCTCTTTATAGAGAGGAGACATTCAGAAGTGAATGTTTGCAACTCTGGGCAAGAATCTTTATTTTATAAGGTTCTGGTCAGTCCTGTCCCCCTTCCATTCCCCTTTGTCCCTTCTCAGGTCCTACCCTTACTGGCTGGGTACCTCTAGGTGCTGGGTGGTCCACTCCTGATTGGCTCGTCCACTGTGTGAGGAGTCAGACCAAGGTCATATTGTCCCTCGTGTGATAAAAGTTTTATGGTTTTTTTAGTTATGTATTTTGATTGTGAAATTCCTGAGGGGAACCGGAGGGGGAGTAGGTGGGTCTGTTACACCCTTAAGAGGCATTTTACACCTGAGGTGTTTGCTGTGGTCAGACCTTCCCAGCATGGTTCCAAAATATGTGTTTTTCCCCCCACCCAGGGACCTCAGGTCCTAAACTGTCCCTATCTGCCTATTTTGCCCTATCATTTCCCTCTCATATTCTTACCAAACCTAATTGCAATTTTAACTTTTCCCAGAAATGTAGTCTTAATCAGTCCGTTAGGAATTTTCTGGTCAGCACCAATCCTTATTCCGTCCCGTGGGGTCTCTCCACTCCCCACAGGAAGATGAAGTAATCCACCTAATAACGCCCCCTGTTCTTCCCCTAAGGGAGGGTGACCTTGCCTGAAGCAATCCTTTCTTTGGCTAATTGTCCTGTCCCTTCTGCCTATAAAATCCTTCCATTTTGTACAACTGCTAGATAGAGATGCTGTCTTCCACCACTTCTCTTTCTTTTATTTATTTTTTAATGTTTATTTATTTTTGAGAGAGACAGAGACAGAATGCAAGTGAGTTAGGGGCAGAGGGAGAGGGAGACACAGAATCTGAAGCAGGCTCCAGGCTCTGAGCTGTCAGCACAGAGCCCAATGTGGGGCTCGAACTCACGAGCTGTGAGATCATGACCTGAGCCGAAGTCAGATGCTCAACCGACTGAGCCTCCTGGGTGCCCTAGGAATCTCTTAATAAAGCCAATTAGATCTTCAAATTTGCTCGGGTAAATTTTGTTTTTAACAACACGTATATTTTACATACCAGTTTGTAAGTTTCTAGCGGGAAGAATGCCTCCAAATTTGTTTTGTAAACCTAGGGAGTCTTGCATATAATAAATGCTTGGTCGTAATCCATACGTATCAATATTATGGTTCGTGGTAAGCAAACAACACCATAAGCAGTAAGTGCAGGCAAGGTAGTGAGGCGTAGGGTGGGGCGGGCATTGCTAAATCTACTTCCTCCCCATTCTGATTATTGAAGGGGAGACAGAGAAAGAAAAACATTTTTCACACTCTCAAAGGCCCCAGTGGTTTATCCAAAGCGAGAGAGTTTATTTGGTTTTCCGTTTGTGGTGAAAAACTTTAAATAGTAGCAATCGTGGAGTTTGGTTATAAAGAAGTGTTCTCCGCCCAAGAACATTCCTTCCCCGAAGCATCTTTGTCAGAAGTTGTAATCTAACATCAGCCAGGATTCCTTGTGTTTATGTCAAGGACTCGGTTAGCACATCATCCGGATGAATTTATTTCCTGCTGTGACGATCAAGGATAGTGCGTATAGGGGCGCCTGGGTGGCTCAGTCGGTTAAGCGGCCGACTTCGGCTCAGGTCATGATCTCGCGGTCCGTGAGTTCGAGCCCCGGTTTGGGCTCTGTGCTGACAGCTCAGAGCCTGGAGCCTGCTTCTGTTTCTGTGTCTTCCTCTCTCTCTGCCCCTCCCCCATTCGTGCTCTGTCTCTCTCTGCCTTTCAAAACTGAATAAATGTTTAAAAAATTTTTAGAAAAAAAAGGATAATGCTTATAAAGATTTGGGTTCTGTGTTCCTACTCAGTATCCATGAAAACGTACAACTCTGGCCCCATTTCCATAGGCAAGCGGTGCTATATGTGAGTTCTCTGTTACGTTGATGGAATTTCTACAGCAGGATGCATTGAACCCAGTTTTCTTACAAATTAGTTGATGATATCGGTGTTGTGTTTCATTGTGATACTTGGACAGAAACATAAAAAAAGGGAAAGTTCTAGAGAAAGACCCCCCGCCTCCCATAGTTCCTCATTCTATCTTTGCCCCCAGCTTCCTCTGACTTGATTAGCCTCCATCTTGGCCTATAAAGGCTTTAACAAACACTAACCTAGTTTGCAACAGCTCAAAGCTACATCCCTGGGATGACCCCTGCTCCCTTTAGAGTGCCTGCCCGAGAAAGCTCAAAACTGCCCAAAGAACTAGCTGTTCCAGCCAACACGTGAAGACGGGGCAGCATTTGTGGGACCGCAGGAGGCTTACTCAGACAAGCTCCAGGTAGGGAACTCAGTGGCTCTCACGTGGACCCACCCCCTTTCCCACTTTGTCATTTTTCACTTCCCGGACCAGCGCTCTATTGTTCTCCCCTTAAAAGGCCCAGTCACCTCCTTACAAATTGAAGCGGAGGCCGGTTTATGCTGGACTCTTTTCCTTATTGCAGGAGCTATTGTTGGAAAAATGAATAAAATTTTACACCATAAGATGGCCCAGGGGACTGAAACAAACTCTGGTCTCCGGCTTGGAGACCCCTCTTCCGGGTTCTTCCTGCCCTGTTTGCCGCTCGAGGGAAAACCCGCCACAGATATGGAAGCTGACAACTCTTAATTAATTACCTTTCCCCCTTCATTTGGGGCTCAGATCTTTGGAGAAACGTCTCCTCTGAGCCCGCCGGTGTTAAATAAATCTCCAATCCACCAAGATCTCCGAGTACTGTTTGGTTTTTCCGCCAGCGTTCCAGCCTGGTTCCATAACATACTTGGTTCCCTGACCGGGAAACCCAACTGCGCTGGCCCATTGTTGCCACCGGTTGGGGAGAAGGGCGAGGCAGCGATGGAACTCGGGATCGCAAGGGAGAAGGCGCGCCCTGCCTGGATTTCGCAGTCTCCCGCTCGGCCGCCTTAGGCCAGCCCCGCTCCGTTGTTCCCGCCGGACTGGAGGAGACTTGGCAGGTGAGGACCTCCACCCGATGTCGGAACTGGTAAGGCTGGGGCCCAATCTAGTCGGGCCCACTGGCAAGAGTGGAAGGGGGACCTGATCAACTCCCCGGAGACCTCAGAGGTCTCACAGGTAGAAATTCTGTGGGAGGGAATGTAATAACCTCTGGTGTGTATGTGAGTGTGAATGTGCGACTCGGTCTAGCTTCCCTGCCGAGTTCGATTCTGTGGCTCCAGGGGTGGGCACCCTTAAGGTCCCCAAAAGCGCAGAGTCTGAGTGGGCCCGTCTGCGATTCCGGGGTGAATGGCACACAGCCTACGGTGGCATCAGAATACTTTCTGATCGTAAGTCGCAAAGTGGAGACCACTTCGACTAAGCGTCACCTAAGTTCCTTCGGGACACAGCCAGATGGGCATCTGACTGGTCCCGTTAGAGGGGACACCCCTATCGCTCTGTCTTTGCGACTCTGCCTCACGGGAACCTTATGGGGTCGAGACAGAGCAAAGAAGGGGTTTTTGGCAGACTGTGGAATTAAGATAACCCCCGGCATGTTAAGGACCCTATGTGAGTTAGAATGGCCCACTTTTGGTGTAGGAGGGCCCTCTGAGGGAACCTTGGATGTCCCAATGGTCCGCTGCATCTGGCATGTTGTCTCCGGAGACCCGGGTCACCCTGATCAATTTCCGTACGTCGACTCCTGGCTTGAAATTGCCTGAAATCCTCTGCGTTGGGTGTGATTCATCCATAGCAAGCAGAGCCAGGCAAAGGTTTCAGCCACTTTATCTGGAGACTCACCCCGGGAGCCAAAGAAGCAACCCACCGCTCCCCTAGTGTTTGCAGGAGACCCGGAGGAAGATCCCATCTTTCTGCCACCTTATGACCGGACTCCCTCCCCGCTGCCCCTGAGCTTGAAACTCCTCCCTTGACTTTCTCTCCTCTGCCACCACCCCTCCCCTCCCAACCCGGAGGACCCTCCCCCACAAGGACGAGTGGCCAGATTGCACCCTTAGCCAGGTGCAGACGCTCTCCAGATGCCGGTCCACATCTGCTGGTACCAAGAGGCTCTCCTCCGGGGGATCAGAGCAGGGGCTGAGAAGTGCATGAATATGCCCAGCAGCAAGGGGATTCCCCCGGAGATTATCATAAGAGACTATGGGAGGCTTATACCCTGTTTGCTCCAGAGGCACAAAAGAGCCACAACAACAGGAAAGGTCTAGCTGCCAAAAGGGGGAGGCCCAGAACCTTCTTAGTAAGGGGTCAATGAGCCTACTGCAAGCAAAAAGGACATTAAAAGAATAAATGTCCCAACCAGGGAAAGTCCCAGAAACCCAGCTGATATCAGGAGGAACCTCGAGAAGGGGACCTTATTGGTCTGGCCGAGATAGAATCAGACTGAAGGGGACTCTGACTCTCTATCCCTGTTCCTCTCCTTAGTAGATGTGAGGGATTCTCCCTCATTTCCCAAGTTAACAGCTATAATTGGAGCCAACTGCAGCTCGTCTACCTCAGGATGGGAACTTTAAAGAATGTTCCCAAGCAGTTCTTGAAACTCCATTTGTTTCGGGGAAATTCCCGGTCTTCGCTGGCATGATGTGGACTCCATATTTCCACTCTGATGGAAAAAAAACATGGCGTCTGCTCCTCTGTCTGAGTTACGGTTTTGAATTAGGTTTTCCTTCTCCACCTTCTACTGGCACCTTGCCTCTTCGGCCTTCCCCTCCCCCTGCTGTTTATGCACCAACTTGGGTGTGGTCTACATAACGGGTTCCTTATACCTTCCTCGTTGCCTCAGGCACCATTGGCTCCTCCTCTCATCCTCAAGGTCAAGGAGTAAAATGCACCCCCTTCCTTGGACATCAAGGTCTTTTCCAAGTAGAATGAATTGCTAAAGCTTTGATTACTGAACATAGGCTTGTGTTTTTAACTTATTGCAGAGAAATTAAGGCTATTTGGACCTACTGGAAAGCATGCTTTGTACTTAATTGGTTCATGAATTTACCATCTAAAGATTCTGGTGTAAATACCTCTCAGTTGGTTACTAAGTCCTCAATTGGAGACTAAGATTTCCTAAGAGTTAAAACTCTGCTAAGTGTACTTAAGACTGATGAAAATGAGGAAAGCAATTCTGTATGTAGGAAAGTAGGAGGTATGTAAGAAAGATATAAGGAATGGAAATACATTTTTGTTGAGGGTAGAAGAAAGTAATTTTGTCCTAAATGAGACTGGTTATTTGGAGAGAAATGGCTTTGGGACAAAGTTTGAAGACAAAGGAAAGTTGCAGAAAGTTCATGAAGGGAAATCTTTGGAAAGGAATTTTATGTATGCTCAGGAAGGACTAAGGTTGAGATGAATGGCATTTTTTTTTTTTTAATTTTATTTTTAGGTACTCTCTATACCCAACATGGGGCTTGAACTCACAACCCTGAGATCGAGAGTCTCATGCTCTACCACCTGAGCTAGCCAGGCCCCTGGCATTTTAAAAGTATACTGGTATAAGGTTGAAATTCTTCTTTTCTCTCTGCTCAAATGACAAAGTTTTCTTGGACTGTTGATCTGCTCTTGAATGCTGTAACTGTCCAAATATATATGCAATTCCTAAGGTTTTAATGTTTTGGTATAAGGTCATCACTTAATATTGTGATTACTTGAAGTGTTATGTGTCACAGAAATAACCGAATTTCTTTGTCAGTTGCATCACAATGAACTCTCATCAGATCCTTAACAATGTCTATTTCTGAGATTTTGTCATTTATAATTGTTCTTACTCTCTCACAAAATGTGTTTCTTCTTCAAGAAGATTTATAAAAAGGGCTTTGGGGACAAATACAGGTATTCGACATCTTTAAGATTAGTACTAAAATGGGTAAGAATTTCCAGAACTAAAGAGCTGCATTCAAATTGAACAAGAATTAGGAACATGGGATTAAATGAACTGAGGAAGATTATAGTTTTGTGATTCTTGCTGAAAATAATGCTGGTTCTCTAATGCTTGCTCTTCCAAATTAAGGAAACTTTCTCTTAAGATATCTATGATATACAGAAATGTCATAAAGTATCCGTTTGTAAACTGACGCATTTATCTTTTCTCTCTGCATAACTCCCCTGAAATTCAAAAACTTTCAGTGAGTATTCTTTCTTTCATGGCAATTACAATTGTTTGCATGAGTTCAATAAGAATCTGTTCATCTTGTAACAGGTTGCCGTTGGAAATACTGGTTATTTTACCAAGGCTTTGACTGGAATGTCATATTTGAGAGTGACATTCATAGACTCAGTTATGACCACACAGCTTTAAGGAACTAAGGTTGGCTTTATGAAACGTGGAGCCATAAAGCCCCTTGGAAATGTTGGCCTGATGCCTTAACAGAGTTCCCAGCAGCCTCACCAGGTGAGTAAAGAAGGCCACTTCCTGGCAGGCGCAGGAACCTCAGGCTATCTCGGGGACCTCATGAAGAGGAATTCGCCCAATTCTACAGGTATTGCAGGCCTGTCTGATAACAAGTATCTGGCTTGACTTCTGGCCTGGAGAGGCTGCTGAAAGTTCAACTTGGAGATTCTTTCTAAAAGGTTCCAGCAAAGCAAACTTTAAAAGATCCTCATGATCAATCGCTATTCTTGCTGAACTTATGTAAATAATTAAGACAGGTTTGTTAAGACTGGATTTGTTCTACAAATGCGTTGGTCTCAATTTGGCTATCTCTGGAAAGGGGGGTTTTTTTAGAGAGAAAAACTATGTTTCAACAATGCACCATTATGGATGTTAAATTCTAGTACTGATTGTCTTTAAATGTTTGTTATTGACCTAAACTAGACAACTTGAGGTAAACTTCAGAAAAATTGTCACAGTATTTCACGTATAGACAATCTTCTGGGCTTGTTATTCTGTGGGGATAATACTAAGAGCCCACGGGCATAAGATTATTTAAACAACTGGAAAACAGGATGGATCTCTAAATATGCAAACCATATCTTCCCTAAACCTGATCTGACAGTTACCAGAAAACCACCCTTTTCGAAGACTTGGAGGTGAACTTTACAGATATACAACCAAACAGGGGATTCAGTTTCAGGTATCACCCCATGGCTCCATCACTCTAGAGCTAAGAAGGCCAACTCAGAGGAACACTCAACCTGGCGAAGTGATCCAGATCTAGTCAACCCGCTTAAACTGACCCTCAACAAGACACTGGCCCCTGAGATCTCCAGCCCTGCTCCAGCCACACCCCGGAAGCCGGCTGGCCTGTGCCTGGCAGAAGCTTGAGTAATCAACGTATGGACCGAGCCCAAGGGGGTTCGGATGCAACTCAGCCAGCCCTTGCCCCTTACTGGTGTCATAGCCCGCATCTTGCTTCTTGCTGTTGGGCTAACAGAGACTGCACCAACAAGCTGGACATGGGACAGCTGGCAGGAATCCCTGGTAACCTTACAAAGCCAGATAAACTCCCTGGCAGCAGTGACCCTCCAAAATAGGCGAGCCCTCGACCTCCTCACTTCAGAAAAAGGAGGGACTTGTATCTTTCTGGGGGAGGGATGTTGCTATTTCATAAACTAGTCGGGAATAGTTAATACTAAGGTGAAGGAACTCAAGGAAAGAATTCAACGTAGACAACAGGAAAGTATCAATCAATGGAAAGGATGGGATCTCCCAGACTGGGCATCCTGGCTCCCTGCCCTGGCGGGGCCCCTCCTTTCCATAATTTTACTTGTGACCGTCGGCCCCCGTGTACTAAATGCCCTGGTACATTTTATTGAAAACACTGTTGCTCGCCACGCATCTTAGCTCTCTGAGGGTACCAACCCCTAGAGCTAAAAAGGGATGCCTAATAAAAGATTGTTTAAAAAGGCATCAAAGGGGGGAATGTTGGGAAAATGAATAAAGTTTCACACCGTAAGATGGCCCAGGGGACTAAAACAAGCTCTGGTCTCCGGCTTGGAGACCCCTCTTCCGGGTTCTTCCTGCCCTGTTTGCCGCTCGAGGGAAAACCCGCCACAGATATGGAAGCTGACAACTGTTAATTACCCTTCCCCCTTCATTCGGAGCTCAGATCTTTGGAGAAATGTCTCCTCTGAGCCCGCCGGTGTTAAATAAATCTCTGATCCGCTGAGATCTCTGAGTGCCACTTGGTTTGTCCGCCAGCATTCCAGCCTGGTTCCGTAACGCTATTACTGATGGAAATCTGTCCTTACCACTTTCGTGTGTCTGATTTTGTGTAACATCTTTAACCATGTAAGTTCAGCTAAGCCCATCTAAACAATCCCTGATTGCTCGGGTTAAGAATGCATAGAAGAGGGGCACCTGGGTGGTTCAGTCGGTCATGATCTTGTGGCTTCAGCTCAGGTCATGATCTCGTGGTCAGTGGGTTCGAGCCCCGCGTCGGGCTCTGTGCTGACAGCTCAGAGCCTGGAGCTTGCTTCTGATTCTGTGTCTCCCTCTCTCTCTGCTCCTCCCCTGCTCATGCTCTGTCTCTCTCCTTCAAAAATAAAACATTAAAAAAATTTTTTTTAAAAAGAATGCATAAAAGAGACATTGAACGATAAGGGATAAGAAAGAAAAAGGGTCAAAAGATATAAACTTTCAGGCTTAGGGTAAATAAGTTGTGGGGATTGATGTGGGAAACAAGGGCAGAAGGAAATGGCAGATAAAATTGAATTTCCTTATAACCTGCAGCCCATCGACAACTACTTGAGGCCAGCAGAGTAAAACATTTCCCCAGGAACTCCCTACTGTCTTAATGCTAATGCTTTGCTGGAGGGAAAAACAACGTTAGCTTGACAATAGCTAGGCCTCCTGTATCCTGTGGGTCTTCTTTAGCATAAGAAAATCTCACTGGAAACTTCCCCTGGATTTTAGTTCCCCCACCTCCATAGTATATAACCAGTCTCTCCTCATGGTTCCAGAGCAGCTCTTCCTGCCCACAGGTCCCGTCCCTGTGCTTTAATAAAGTCACCTTTTTGCACCAAAGATGTCTTCAAGAATTCTTTCTTGGCGGTCGGCTCCGGACACCACAAACCCACCATCACCCCCAAAAACCTCATCAGGGATGTCACATACAGCATGCTGACTGTAGTTAACAAAACTGTATTGTATATTTGAAAGCTGCTGAGAGAGTAGATCTTTAAAAAAAAAAAAAAAAGTTTATTTATTTTGAGGAGGGGAATGGCAGAGAGAGAGAATTCTAAGCAGTCTCTGAGTGAGTTTCCATCTCACCAACCATGAGATCATGACCTGAGCTGAAATCAACAGGTAAATGCTCAATCGACTGAGCCACCCAGGCGCTCCATTAAGAGAGCAGATCTTTTTTTAATGTTAATTCATTTTTGAGAGATAGAACGCAAGCAGGGGAGAGGGGCAGAGAGAGAGGGAGACACACAATCCGAAGAAGGGTCCAGGCTCAGAGCTGTCAGCACAGAGCCCAATGTGGGGCTGGAACCAAAGAACGTTGAGATCATGACCTGAGCCAAAGTCGGACGCTTAACCAACTGAGCCACCTGGCGTCCGAAGAGAATAGATCTTAAACGTGCTCATCACAAGAAAGAAAAAAATTGTAACTATGTGAGGTGATTTTTTCAACAGTGTTTTTTAGGGGGAAGGGGGCACCTGACTTCAGCGCAGGTCATGATCTCACAGTTGGTGAGTTCAAACCCCACTTTTGGCTCTGTGCTGTTGGTGCGGAGCCTGCTTCAGATTGTCTCCCTCTCTCTGTCCCTCCCCACTCTCTATCTTCCCTCAAAAGACAAAACAATACTATTTGTTAAAGTTTACTTATTTTGGGAGAGACAAAGACAGCGTGAGTGGGGGAGGGACAGAGAGAGAGAGTGAGAGAGACAGAGAATCCCAAGCAGATTCTGCACCATCAGCTTGGAGCCCCATGCAGGGCTTGAACTCACGAAACCGAAACCGTGAGGTCATGACCTGGGCCAAAACACAAGAGCTCAAGAGTCAGATGCTTAAACGACTGAGCCACCCAGGCGCCCCTGAGGTGATTTTTTAAATGTGAGGTGACTGATGTTAATTGTGATCTTTTCACAATACATACATGTATCAAATCATTATATTGTATACCTTAAGTGAACACAACGTTATACATTAATTATACCTTGATAAAACTGGGGGGAAATGGAAGGGAACTTCACACACTGCTGGTGAGAATGTAAAATGGGGCAACCACAGTGGAAAACTTTGGCATTTCCTCAAAAATTTAAATGTCGAGTGACCATAGGACCCACCAATTCCAGTCCAGAATATATCCAAAAGAATCAAACACATATGTTCCCACAACATTTATACACAAATATTTACAACAGCATTATTTATAATACCCCAGTGTGGAAACCGATGAATGGTATATCCATTCAATGAAATACTACTCCTCCACAGGAAGGAAGGAAGTGCTGACACATGGTACAACAGAGATGGACCCTGGAAACATTCTACTAAATGAAAAAACCAAACACAGAAGCCACATGTTGTAGGATTCCATTAACATGGAATGTCCAGAATAGCAAAATCCACAAAGACAGAGAGCCAGGTGGTTGCTGGAGAAAGGAGGTGGAGGAGAGGTACGGGGCTTCTCTTTCGTGGTGATGGAAATGTTCTGGAATGGGATAGAGGTAATGATACTAAAACCCCCTGGATTATACACTTTATTCAATTTTTTTAAATTAACTAATTTATTTTAGTTAACATACAATGCAATATTGTTTTCTAGATCGTACATTTCATCAATTTAAAAAAAAATTTTTTAAGCGTTTTTACTTATTTTTGAAGGAGAGACAGGGCATGAGAGGGGGAGGGGCAGAGAGAGAGGGAGATACAGAACCGGAAGCAGGCTCCAGGCTCCGCGAGCTGTCAGCAAAGAGCCCGATGCGGGGCTCAAACTCACGAACTGTGAGATCATGACCTGAGCTGAAGTCAGACACTTAACAGACTGAGCCACCCAGGCGCCCCTAGATTGTACACTTTAGAACGGTCAACTCTATGTTATATGAGTTGCATCTCGAAATTTTTTTTTTTCATTTTGAAGTTTATTTATTTATTTTGGGAGAGAGAGTGCACACACGTGCATGCATGCAAACAGGAGAGGGGCAGAGAGGGAGGGAGAGAGAAAATCCCAAGCAGGCTCCACGCTGTCAGCACAAAGCCCAACACGGGGCTCGATTTCAGGAACTGAACCATGAGATCATGACCTGAGCCAAGATCAAGAGTTGGACGCTTAACAGACTGAGCCGCCCAGGCACCCTGGTGAATTGCATCTCAATTAAGAAAAAGAACACAGTGCTTGCAACCCAAGTGTCCTAGAGTAGATTGTACCTGTGTCATTAGTTTTTGGTCATAGTGACTGATAGGGGAAATGAAAGCCAAAGATAAAATTTAAATTTCCTAACAACTTACAGCCCATTAACAAGTCCTTGAGACAGGCAGAGTGGCATTCCCCTAGGGGCTTAGCTGCCTTGGACACTTTGCTAAGGGCAAAAGGCCCCAGGATCCTGTAAATCTACTTGAACATATAAAAGTTCCTTTGGAAATGTCCTTTATCTCTACCCCCTAAATATTTTAGCAATTATCCTCTGAGTATATGGCCCACTGGTACCCATCTGAAGGGTCTCATGACTAAGGTTTTACGGAGCAGTCATAAATGACCTTTTTTTAACAATAGCTACCCGCCCCCAACCTCCCTTCCCTCCCCCGGCCCTGGAAACCTTGTTTCCAAAATACCTTGGAGGTTTGTGCTGTGCCAAACTCCCTCCCAGCTTGAAAGTACAGAATATAATCAATCATCCATCACCGGCCCATCACGGCTCTTTCTGTCCACTGTCCTGTCCCCACGCTTTAATAAAACCACCTTTTTGCTCCAAAGACATGTCAAGAATTCTTTCTTTCTTGGCTGTCAGCTCCAAACCCCAATATTTCCACATCAATTACTAAAGACGTTCAAGACTTTTGCAGCTTAAAAAAATAAATAGAGTGGAAGGGAGCCTGGGAAACAGAGGTTATTTTGAGGCTAACCTTGGGTGAGGAGGCACTCTGCCTGATGTTTTCTTGGGGAAGTGAGTGGAGAGAGAGAGGTTGGAAGGCCATTACTTTACAAGGGCTGTGGCTGTGTTTGGAAAGGAAGCCCCAAGCAGGGAGATTCTCTTCCCTTCCCAGATGACTGTATCCTGTTGTAGCCTTCGTCCTTCGTTCTGACCAGTGCACATGCTGCTCAGATGAAAAGCAAATCTTCCTGCAGCTGCCAAACAAAACAGACACAGAGAAAAGCAACCGAAAATGGAGAGGAAGTAGGATTCTGCATCCTGGCTGATAACATCCTCAAAATCCAAGCTGCAAGGACATTTGGCTGTGGCCACTGGGAAGCTTGGGGGACACCCAGGACCAGACTGGCCACATGTGAGGGGGGCCTCAGCGTCATTGGTGCAACCCCACAACTTTGCCTTTGACATCAAAGGGACATCAGTGTCCTTCCTGTATACAGGTAGAGGCCAACGAACCCCTTGCATCACCTCTCTATAAAATATAAACTGATGGGTGCCTGGGTGGCTCAGTCGATTGAGCGCCCGACTTCGGCTGAGGTCATGATCTCGCAGTTTGCAAATTCAAGCCTCACGTTGGGCTAGCTGCTTTCAGTGCAGAGCCTGCTTTGGATCTTCTGTCCCTTTTTCCCTCTGTCTCTCCTCTGCTCATGCGTGCACACGCGCTCGCTCTCTCTCTTAAAAAATTCTATTTTAAATACAAATTGAGATTTCGTTGTGCCCGAGATACACAGGCCGACCTCCCAGCAGGTTGAAGGCAGTCTTACTTGGAGGATGTTTGCTGGGACAGACACATGTCAACTTCTTTCTCGTGGCCCATCCATTCCTTGCTCCCCTTTTCTAGCCACATGTTCTTGACTCCCTATCCTCATTCGGGGCTTTGTCTCTCCCCCTCCTTCTCCCTATCAAGGGACGTGTGAGGAAGCCACCGCCAAGGGGACCTGCCTCTTCCTTGCTGGGTGGGTACTCTTAGGAAGCGAGCCGAGGGTTCAAGGGACTTGGCTAAAGCAAGTATAACACCTTTTCCTATATTTGACCCAGGATTGCTGGAAGGACCAGATAACATTCTGTCTCTGACAAACGTTTATTGACTCCAAAGCATTATTCCAATGTCAGGGGTAATATAAAGTGTGGGTTTGTTTCTCCCCTTCTATTTCAAAATACTTGGCCTGCGACTGGATTTTACTCCCTGACCCTTCACTGTGTTGGGCCACAGGAAGCTCTGCCTTAGGACTCACGCTCCAGGAAGGAAAGGAGGGCCTCCTTTCTCTGCCTGTGGAACCGGCTCCGGGCACTTCCTCCCCGCCCTTCTCTCCAAAACGCTGATCACAGCGCCCCCTGGTGGAACCCCTCGCAGACCCAGGACAAACCCAAAGCCTGTAGGGTTGAACTTGGAGGTCAAGGTCATGTTGTCTGAAGGGACAGGTTCCAGTCAGGTCCCGCTGATTGCTGACATGCAGAACACAGATGTCGCATTATGTGGTATTAATTTTTCAAGACCAGCTAGAAACTTCCTGATTGAAAAACCAAAACCAAAACCAAAAACCAACTGTAAAAGCCAAAGAAAACAAGCGGTGGGGGAGAGTTTGGGCTGCAAACCAACAGGAAGCCTTGATTTTTGTGGAAGAGACCAAACATTGATAACAGTTAATTCCAACACATAAACAAAGAACATCTTGGTAATGGAAATCTTTTCAATGACATATAAAAATCACAACTATGAACATATTTGACAAGGAGAAAAAAAAAAGAGCAAGCTATTTACTTGCTTTGGAACTTTCCCATATTTGCTTGTTATACTGATTTTTTTTTAACCTCTTATATTAATCAACAGAAACTGGGAGGTTTCAGTAACAATTATGGGAAGAAAAATACAAAATACAAAAATTGTTTTCATAAGTTATTTTTTTCCCTGCTATTTGGGAAAAATATAAATCTATCCTAAATTTGCTACATAGTCACCAGCTGCCAGAATACCACCATCCGTGCAGGTATATTTGAACTTTCTAGGAGAGAAAGTCATCCACCTTTAGGAAAGAAATTCCTCTAACATGCGAAGCCTGCACAATTTGGCATCATCTTGCCTGATAGCCTCACCTCCTACTATCTCCAAAAGTATTTTCCTCCAAAAACATTTCAGTCCTTTCTGGGAAGTTCTAGTCCTCTTTGAGGTCCTCCTCTCTTTTCCAGTTCTTAAAGCTCCGATGCATTCTTCAAAACCCAGTTTACATGTGACCTTTCACCAAAATCCAGATTACGTGATACTTCCTCAAGCCTTCGGGCTAGTAAACTGCCCACCACCAACCTGTGCTTTCAAAGTTCTAAGCCCAAATCTCTAGTATAACGATCACTTTGCTTATGTTATAATGATTTGTTTATATATCTCTTGACATTGGCTGTACCCAATGGTAGGCTGTGTCTCTGATGAGATGTATTGTTTTGAAAAACACCTCCTAGGTTGGAAGCTGGTAGGGTAGGTTTGCTGTCTGTTATGCTCACCCAAAGTTTAGTACACAGCTAGGCTCATGTAAGTAGTATAATTAAAAAATATACTGTAAAAATACTTTTAAAAAACGTTTATTTAGGGGTGCCTGGGCTGCTCTGTTGGTTGGGCGTCCAACTTTGGTTCAAGTCATGATCTCACCACTCGTGAGTTCGAGCCCCACGTCCGGTTCTGCGCTGACAGCTCAGAGTCTGGAGCCTGCTTTGGATTCTGTGTCTCCCTCTCTCTCTCTCTCTGCCCCTCCCCCGCTCACACTCTCTCAAAAATAAGTAAACATTAAAAAAAGTGTTTTTTTTTTAATGTTTATTTAAAAATTGGAAACAAAAATTTAAAAAAATTTTTTAACGTTTTTATTTATTTTTGAGACAGAGAGAGACAGAGCATGAACGGGGGAGGGTCAGAGAGAGAGGGAGACACAGAATCTGAAGCAGACCCCGGGCTCTGAGCTGTGAGCACAGAGCCCGACGCGGGGCTTGAACTCACAGACTGTGAGATCATGACCCGAGCCGAAGTCGGACCCTCAACTGACTGAGCCACCCCAACACCCCCAAAATACTTTATTTTGGAATTTGTGGAATTTTTTGGAATAAGTCATGATTTTCATGGCTCAAAATGCAAAAGGTATCAATGTGTACAAACGACAAGTGTCCACCTGTCCCTTGTTTCCAACCACTCAGTTTCTCTTCTTATCAGTAACTAGTTACTCATTTTTAAACATCGTCTGGATGAAGGTCATATTCTTTTACACACAGTGGAATTCTTCCTGCCATCTGGGTTTGTTTATCTTCCCAGCCCACTCCCTCAACCCCGCCTTTGCCCCCTACTTTCCAGCCTGTACTAAATTTAACTGCTCAAAATGTTCTCTGTCAGACTCTCCCGCGACCCTTGCATCAATTAGCAGTATGTTTCCCATGAGCCTGGCCTCAGTTTTTCTGTCCAATGGGGGACCCGTTGTGCGTGAGGCTCCAGGAGCTCCCATTCCTCCCTTCCTCCAGTTCTCTTGATTCCCTGTTTACTGATATGGATCCCAGGCAGGCTTCTGGCTCCTTGAGATCTGAGACTCTTTAGTCATTATTAAAGACTAAAGACCAAAGACCAAAGTCTAGCCCACGACAGGGCTGAAGTGAATGTTGCTGTCCTTTGGACGACGATTGGCCATTGTACTTGTTGTAGAAACCTGAGTTCTCAGCCTCAGGGAGTTTTGAGACTGACGTCTGGCAGCTAAGGCATGACCTCCGTGGTGTCCCCACCCAAACTCCCCCTGTAACAATCTGGACGCGTCTCCTCCTGGCAGCCTGCAGGCGGCGCCCGCCTAACACGCAAGGCGGTTGTTCTCCCTGTTGGATCCTCATTGGGAGGAAGAGGCATTATTGGTCACACTGATGTGCAAGCGTGAGGACATATTTCTTATTATGAATGAGTAAAATGGCGCGGATGTTTTCATCATCAGTCTCCTGTGAGTCTTTTCAGCAAGGGTTCGTGTCCCTGAGTCCACGTCAACTCCCGGATACTGAAAAGTTAGACTTTCTACTTTAAAAGGCTAAAAGGCAGATTCTGAACCATGATGAATTTGCCTGGATTAAGCCTCCCAGTGGGAACTTTCGAGATGGACACCCCACTGTCTCTAGTCTTTGCCGTGCCCCCAACCTTCCCAGGGCAACGTGCAAGCTTTCTTTCTCTCAGACTTCAGCCCCGACCTCTCTGCATGCCAAATTAGTCCATGAATTGTAAAGTACTATAAAATGCAAGGCGTTTTGATGATACCATTACTATGATATGAATACAGATTCTCACACAAAATTTGCGTATGGTAACTCTGGGGGGTCACGAAAGCCCAGCTATGTGTATATTTTGTGCAAGGACCCTAAAGCCCTAAAAAAGGCTACTTTTTTTTTTTTTTGTTATTTTATTTCCTTAAGTTTCAAGTTCAAAAATCTCCTTCAAGCAAGGGAAATGCCGTATGATTTCACTAATATGTGGAATTTAAGAAACAAAACAGATGAACAGATGAACACTGAATTTTACTCCTGAAACCAATATTGCACTACCTGTTAACTAAATAAAATTTTTGAAAAAACTCCTTCAACGTTTCTTTAAGATTTTTATTTTTAAGTAACCTCTATGCCCAATGTGGGGCACAAACTCACAACCCTGAGGTCAAGAGTCACATGTTCTACCTACTGAGCCAGCCAGGGAGGGGCTCCCAAAATCTCCTTAAATTTTTCTTGGCCCTCCTTTTTTCTTAAGATATTTTATTTTTATTTATTTTGAGGAGAGAGAGAGAGCGCTCACATGCGCACAAGGGTGGGGGGAGGGGCAGAGAGAGAGGGAGAGAGAGATTCCCAAGCAGGCTCCAGGCTGACAAACATTGAGATCATGACCTAAGCTGAAAACAAGAGTTGTTTGTTTGACCCATTGAGCCACCCAGGTGCCCCCAAAATTTCCTTAAACTTTTTTTTTTAAGTTTATTTGTTTGTTTGAGAGAGACAGACACAGTGTGAGTGGAGGAAGGGCAGAGAGAGAGGGAGGGAGAACTGTGAGATCAGGACCTGAGCCGAAACCAAGAGTTGGATGCTTAAGGGACTGAGCCACGCAGGCTCCCCAATCTCCTTAAATTTTAAACTCACTTTACATAGCTTATTATTCTTCTTTTATCATTCATTCTTTTTTTTTTTTTAACAATCACTTTTATTTATTTATTTATTTATTTTTAAATTTTTTTTTAACGTTTATTTATTTTTGAGACAGAGAGAGACAGAGCATGAACAGGGGAGGGGCAGAGAGAGAGGGAGACACAGAATCTGAAACAGGCTCCAGGCTCTGAGCTGTCAGCACAGAGCCCGACGCGGGGCTCGAACTCACGGACTGTGAGATCATGACCTGAGCCGAAGTCGGACGCTTAACCGACCAAGCCACCCAGGCGCCCCAACAATCACTTTTAAAGGGGCTTTTGATTCATGTTTGGCATTAAAGACTTTTGAATTGCATTTGTAAATTTAATGTTTTTCTTTCTAAGTACTTCAACTGTTTGACTAATAGAGATTTCCAAGTATTTCAATAGTTCGTACAATCTAATAAATGAGATGTATAAATATTGGAATTCTTTAAAAATTTTTTTTAACTTTTAATTTTTTTAAGTTTAGTGAGAGAGTGAGAGAGAGAGAATGAGTGGGGGAGGGGCAGAGAGAGGGAGAGAGAATCCCAAGCAGGCTCAGCACTGTTGGTGCAGATCTCCATGTGGGGCTTGATCCCACAGACTATGAGAGCGTGACCTGAGCTGAAATCTGGAGTCAGCTGTTCAACCGAGAGAGCCACCCAGATGCCCCTAGGACATTTTTTAGTTATGATATTTAGTCACCAAAAAAAATCTAAAGCAAGCAAGCAAGTGCACAACTTAAATTGGAATCTCAAGGTTAATCCTTTAGATATTCTTTTTCTCCCCCCAAGTTTTTATCTGCCTTCCAGTTAGTTAACATACAATGTAATATTAGTTTCAGGTGTAGAATTTAGTGGTTCATCACTTCCATACAATGCTGGATGCTCATCACAGCAAGTGCCCTCCTCAATACCCATGACCTATCTCACCCATCGCCCCACCGCCCCACCCACTTCCCCTAATCTTTTAGATATTCTAACATTCCTCACTATTCTCTTATATATTTAACTCACTTAAGTATTAAAATACTTGAGCTACCGAACCTGCAAAGATTATTCCTATGTTTAACACTATTGTAATAACTTTTACTACTGCATTATGTCTCAAGTAAATTCTAAATCTTCCTGTTATTTCATTAAGTTTGAATTTTGGAGATCTTATTGCAGGTGAGTGAGATTTTAAGTTGAGCAAATATTTTGGCTGAGACAGGGGATTCTAGAGCTATAGACACCCCAAAAGATTTTTCTGATCCGCAGGCTAGGAGGTGGAGCCCTTTTACCAGCTATTACGCCAATAAACAACTTCAAGCTCATGTCCTATTAATGGGGTAGCTGCTCTCCTATTCCGCGATCCTCACTACTGATGATTTTGCAATGTCGGCCAGGTTGCCACAGCACTTGACTGAGCTCAATCAGCGTACTGCAACGTCCATTCCGTTTTGTATTTTTTTAAAATTCTTACTCACTAGCAAGGCCACACCTTTTGCAGATATTTAAATGCACCCGTCTTCATGTAATTTATATATGTGGCTCATGCTGTGGTTACAGTTTTAATGTCCTTACGTCATTCTATGAGGAGCAAGAGGCAAACTCCGCACCAATACCCTCCCTCCAAACTCAAATAGAAGATGTCATTGTTCTTTGGGAGCGGGTGTTCCCTGAAGTCCGGAAACTCACTTGCAATTAACATGAAAACAGAGCCATTGGTGGGGGGCAAACATATGCCTTTCTCTAGAAGAAAACTGTACCAGCATTCGATAAATGAAATACTATTAAATGAAATGAAATCAATTATACATCTGCAGGCGGCCTGACCTAGAATGAAGCAAAGCATTCCTAAGCTTACTCTTATATGGAAAAGCAAAGGACTATCCATAGGAACGTTGCAGTGGCAAAAAATACGTAGTGCCAGTTGTGGGCACCTATTTCTGCCAAACACCGTGGCCTGAGACCGAGCATCTGAGCATGGGAGACGATCGCCCACAATCCCACAGCGAGATCTCTCTCTCTCTCTCTCTCATTGGTTCAGTTGGAACCAATCTCATTGGAATCATTGGTTCAGTCGTGATCATGTGCCATTTGACATCACATACTACTCATATCGCAAGACATCGCTTGTTTATCAAGTTAAAATTGGTTAGAAATGTTTCCTTGTGTTGTGGACCACTCGCAGAACAAGCTACTCGCAATCCAAGGCTTTATTTCATTTTCTTATTTTTAGAAGATGCTCAAATACTTAAAAATAAATGCCATGATGTCTGCAACCCATTTTGAAATGTTTTAGGCAATATATGTATATATACATGGAAAGAAAGACAAAGAGAAACACATGCGGCAAGTTAACTACGTATAATGTATACATTTGTTTTGTTTTATTTATTTTTCAGAGAAAGAGAGACAGAGGATGATGGGGGAGGGGCAGAGAGAGACTGGGGAACACAGAATCTGAAGCAGGCTCCAGGCTCCGAGCTGTCAGCACAGAGCTCAACGTGGGGGCTTGAACCTGTGAACCACGAGATCATGACCTGAGCCACAGTCAGATGCTTAACTGTCTGAGCCATCCAGGCACCCCTAATCATGTATAATTTAGATGAAGGATTTATGTAATTTAGATGAAGAATTTCGATGAAGGGAGTTGTATCATACTTCTAACTTTTCTGTAGGTTTTTTTTTTTTTTAAGGCATCTCTACACCCAGAGTGGGACTCGAACTCATGACCCAGAGATCAAGAGTTGCACACTTCACTGACTGAGTCAGCCAGGCGCCCTTTTTCTGTAGGTTTGAAATATTTATAAATTGTAAGTTGGGATGAAAGAGAGATAGTGATCATCGGGGCAAAAAACAACTACCAGGTCCTATAAAAGCAGAACAGGGGAGAGAGGGACATGTACGTTGGCTTGGGAAGGAGCAGTTCAAGACGTTGTGAGGATGGAAGCCAGATTGTATGGAGTAGCAGGTGAGGGGTGAGAAAGACAGGGTCTGTAGACAATCCATTCAAAAGTGTGATTGTAAACAGGAGGGGAAGGGGATAGATCAGGGAGTGTTTGTAAATGATGGAAAATCCTTTTGTGTGTTTCAGTCAATGAGAGAAAGCTCCTGAAGGCTCAGGAGAGAAAGGTGATGCTGAGTCAGTAGATCCCAGGGCAGGGACGGGATCCCAGGCGCCAAGGCTGAGTGAGCCTCAGGCAGCAGAAAGCACATCTGACCCGCCGAACAGGAGAAAGGGGAGAAGGGGCGCACAAAAGGGGTGAATGAGAGTGTGCACATTTAGGGGCACGGAGGGGGGGAGGGAGGAAGCCTTTTCTGATGATGCCTTCTATTGCTCCAAATCTGGAAGCAAGGTCGTCTACTTAGAGTGAGACAGGGAGGAAGACAGAAAAGGATTTGAGCAGAGTGGAGCAGAGTGGGCCCAAGAAACCACCGCTCAGAAACATGGGGCTGCTGGAGATTTGTTCAGTGACCCTCCTTTCCTGCGTGCACCTCCCATTTATAATTTCTTAGCGCTCTTATTGGGCCACTTTGTGCTATCCAATAAGGACTTTTCTTGCCACATAAGGTCTTGGATCAAATCACTTCATAGATGGTTGGTTGCCTTACTGTTACTTCTGGTTTCATGGTCAGTGTAGTAAAGATCTACTGATTCAACACAGGAGGCCCATGTAATAGCACGTTTGTATAGAAATAATCCCGAGGGGGCTATTCTCCGAAAGAGGCTCTGGGTGCTGCACCAGCACGGGTAGAGATTGCTCGTGTTATTAGTTCCACATTCACCTCTTCTGGCTGGGAACAGATAGACCAGATTTCGTATCCCCTCCTCCCTCTCTTACTCAGCTATACGACATCTGCCGTGAACAGCCCCGCACACCGTCGAGCCTCTCAGCCTTTCTACTGATGTGGCTGTGTGCTTGGATGGGTGTAAGAAGAGTCGTGCGCTACTTCTAGGACCACCCCGTATAAAACCTGTCACGCAGGGGCGCCTGGGGGGCTCAGCTGGTTAAGTGTCTGACTTTGGCTCAGGTCACCATCTCACAGTTCCTGGGTTTGAGCCCTGCTTCAGATTCTGTGTCTCCTTCTCTGCTCCTCCCCCACTTGTGCTCTGTGTCTCAAAAAAAAAAAGTGTTAAAACCTCCAACTCAAGAGCCTTGTTTTCTTTCTCCTTTCACTGGCTGAATGCGGAGGTCGTCCAGTGTCTAGATGAGGGGAGAGCAACAACCTAGAAGGTGCCTGGGTCCTTGAATGGCTGCATTGACTAGGGCTCCAGTGCTGGCCTGCACTGAACTGGGATCTAAGCGAGAAATAAATTTTTACTTTATTAAACTGTTGAGATTTTGAAGTTGCTACACTATTTTAGCTTGTCTCACCCATAAGACCTGTTATATGAGTTGAAGGTTGATTATCACCATACTCCGATCATCTGATTTGCACATCTCCCCAGGAGAGATGTACTACTGGGTGGCCCTAATTAATATTTCTGTTGGTTGCTCTGTTGGCTGCCGGGAACCCACCTTCCCTTCGAGGGGCTGGCTGGACAAGGGCAATATTCACCTTTTAGACTCTTTTTTCCCCCTCTGCTTCCTGGGTCGGTACTCTAATCAACCGTGTTTTATTTAGATATATATTTGGAGAGGGGGAAGTTCAGGTGGGGGTTTGACTTTCACAAGGAACAGTGAGAGGGAGCCTTTCTCCTCCAGCTCCCTTTCCCTTCTCCAGCCTCTTCCCGCCGCGGAAGATGGCCCTCTTCCCGGGAGGGTGACTGATGCAGATTTGGGAGGTGGTTCATGGTTGCCTTCTTAAATGTTCCCAGAACTGTGCCACAATTTAAGAAACTTTTTTTTAACTTTTTTTTTTTTTTTTTTTGAGACAGTGAGAGACAGAGCATGAACGAGGGAGGGTCAGAGAGAGAGGGAGACACAGAATCCGAAACAGGCTCCAGGCTCTGAGCTGTCGGCACAGAGTCTGACACGGGGCTCGAACTCAGGGACCGAGAGATCATGACCTGAGCCAAAGTCCGACACTCAACGTACTGAGCCACCCAGGCGCCCCCCTCCCCCCGCCTTTTTTTTTTTTTTTTTTTTTTTTAATAATAAACAGCCTCAAACCTGAACTAGTCTAAGAAAATCCCCTGTTCACTAAATAGCCTGCATGAATGGAGCTGGTCAAGATGAACTACAGCCAGACATTACTTAAAGCAGGGAAAACAAATTTTATTCAGTAACTAGTGACAGGAGGGGAAAGAGCTGAGATTCAGTGCCATTTGGGCAGAGGCAACTGGGCAGGTTAAAGGGAGAAGGGGGGGTGGGTGGCGCTCAAGTGAAAAATGACAAAAGGCTGTGTCTGCCAGCTGGCAATTACTGAAGACAGGATTCCGTCCTCCCACAGAGACCGGAGACAAGCCCTGTCCTTCTCGACGACTCTCTTTCAAAAGAAAGGCTCTCAGGTCCCTGAGAAAGACATTTCTGAGTTGCAGAAGATACATGCACATCTCAGAGGGACAGAGGAAGGATTCACACTTGTGAGCCCTTCTGAGCGAATGTTCTAGGACCTGGAGGTCAGGGGTGTGTCCTCAGATGTGGGCCGGAACAAGCAGTGAAGCGTCCTTGCAGCAGGGAGCTCTGTCTCGGGCAGGCATTTTATTGGAGGTGGGGGGCCGGGGTCACCCCGGGGACCGGGCCTCACCCTGCCAGAGGCCACGCTGGCCTTGAGTCCGCTGTCGGTGCAGAGGTTTCCGGGGAGCGGGTGGGGGGGCCCAAGTCCCGCAGTGCCCGGAGGGATCGGCCAGAGCAAGTAGTTGCTAAACATTTCACAACCTCGTGCTCCCCCGTCTGCGGTTTTGCTTCCCGGGTTCCGTTGGGAGCGCGCGACCCGGCCGCCGAGAGGCGCGCGCGAAAAGGGGCGTGGAGAGCGCGGGAGGGGGGGGCGCGGCCCGAGGGGTGGTCCTGCGCGGGGACCGTCGCGGCGCAGGCAGAGGGCGCACGCAGCGCGGGGAGAGCTGCGGCCTCACGTCCGGTTACCGCGCGGCCGCCTGCCACCTGGACGCGTGCTGCAGGGACTAGAGGGCCGGCGACCCGGCGACCGCGGCTCGTCCCGCGCGCCCCGAACCTCCAGCGCCCCCGCGCCCCCCCCTCCGCCCGCGTCCGCTCCCCCCCCTCCGCCCGCGTCCGCTCCCGCTCCGCCATGGGCGCCGCCGGCTCGTCGGCCCTGGGCCTCCTCGGCCTCCCCGCGTCGCGCCTCCCCGCGCAGCCCCGGCCCGGCTGGCTCGCGGTGACCGCGCTGGGACTGGCCGCCGTGGCGCTGGGGACCGTCGCCTGGCGCCGCGCGCGGTCCAGGCGGCGCCGGCGGCTGCAGCAGGTGGGCACGGTGGCGCAGCTCTGGATCTACCCGGTCAAGTCCTGCAAGGGGGTGGCGGTGAGCGCGGCGGAGTGCACGGCCCTGGGGCTGCGCTGCGGCCACCTGCGGGACAGGTAGGGCCGAGCCGGGCCGAACCGGGCCGGGGCTGCGCGATACCTCCCGGGGGTCGGGTGGGGGCCCGCTCGCGGGAGGGAGAGTAGAGGTTTGCCTCCGGCGTTTCCTGGGCTGCCTGTTGGACGCCTTGCCTTTGATCCTTTACCTGGGAAGGTCAGTTCCTGTCTTGTTCAGATTTGGAAAGGTAGGTAGGTAGGGGCAAACCCCTGCCCCTCTCTAGATGAGAGGTTCCTCCTTTGTAGAAGGACAGGGCTGACCCGGTCGTCTCCCAAGTCTCTTGCTAGTTCTAAACTTTCTGATTCTGTCTTAGGTCTGTAGCACAGTGGTAGAAAATAAAATGCTATGAGCACTCGTGGGCGGACCGCAGCAACGCTGAAACCAAGTCTTGTTCAAGGACACTGGCTTTGGGCTTGCTGGAGTTTGTTCCTCACACATCTCTCTAGTCCTGGGGAAGGTGCCTAGGAGAACCAGGAGGTGGGGAGACTTGACCCGCTTTCATAAGTAATGAGCAGAGTGAAGTTTTGTGTTGGGGAGAAGGCGTATGGGGGGCTGCAAACGTAATATTTGCCATTAAGGGAAGAGTGTGTCCCCTCTCTCCAGAGGCAGAGTGGTCCTCAAGGAAGAACTTTGGGTAAAGTTTCCACCCACATAAGGCCTGGCGCATGGAAATTTCATTTCTCCTCTCTCAGAAAAGAAAAAGGTATCCTGTCATTTAACTCATCCCAAAGGTGAGGCTACAGAAACATACTCCTTGACACAGAATTATGCAGGATATCTGGAAGGCTCGCTCGATATGGTGAAGGATGCTAAACTCTAGAAAGAGTGAACAAGGAAGAACAGAATGCCCATCTTTTGTTCGTTTCAGTTAAGATGCCTTCCTATCTGGGATGGTTTTGCTGTGGTCCTCTCTGTATAGGGAGGAGGAGGTTTGCGAGGTGATTGTTCAAGGAATCTGCTAGCAGCGGCCGTCTGCTGCCCTGAGGTCCCTCTACGACACATGGATTCACTATTCTCCGAAGACAGCTGTCTTTAACAAATGTGGACGCTCACAGCTTTGAAAAACTCCACACCCTGTCCTAGAGAAATATCGTGTATGCCGACCGTGTAACTCTTGGGGAGTTTCCGTCCACCTCCTTCCGGATTTCTAATCCTGGAGAGATTTTTAAAACTTAAATGTCCTGGGAGTCCCATCCCAGACCTATGGGATCAGAATCACCAAGAGTGAAGCCGTCTCAAGTCGTGTCTCAATCTCCCCGGGGGAATCTGATTCTGTGATGAGAGGGTGGTGTCTGGGGGCCAGTAAGGAGAAGAGCTTGGTCGCAGCTTGTTCAAGCGTGACCGATTAGAAAAGCCTTCTTACTGCTGGGAAGACCACTTCACTTTAGTGATACTGGACAGACTCCAAAAACAGGGAGGAGCGAATTCTCATGATGCACATCCAGAGAAAGTGGCTGTGCTACTTCCTTCCCCGCTTGAAGGACCGAAGTGATTTCTCAAGAGGGATTTCCGGTTCCTATCCGTGTCTCTTTTGATCGTCTAATGACTGTTTTCCCACTTCTGGTTGTCACTGCTTCGCTGTGATTATTGCACTTTCAAAACAACCCCTTTCTTCCGTCAATGAAAAAAAAACAACAACTTTGTTTTGAACGACAAATGCTTGGGGTTTTGTGCGGTGGTGGGGTGTGGAGACTGGGATGAGACAGGGCAAGGCAGGGGAACGTTGACTCAGTGCGTCGGATGCCTCAGACCCCGAGCTGAATCCTGTCACGTAGATGATCTTATGCAAGCCTCATCACAGTCTTGTGGGCTAGATATTATCTCCACTCTGCAAAACAAACAAACAAGCAAACAAAAACAAAACACAGTATCAGAAAGGATGAGCGTCTCACCCAAGATCACCAAACAGTTATGTGCTGGGGGGATTTGAACTCAGAGCTCTGTGGGTGCAGCAATCACGTGCTTTTTTCTGAAGGCAGTGTGATTTAAAAAAGCAAAGGTTGTACTGAGCCTCAGGAGACCCGGGCCCAGTCATCTAACCTCCCTGCACCTCATTTTTGTTTTTCATTCACAAAAGAGAGGGGTTGGACTTGACGGTCTCAAAGAGGCTATTTAATCTAGGTTTCATTTATTGAAGGATAATCGAAAGCAAGCTGGAAAGAACTCTGCTAAGTGACCGCTGTTCTCTCAACCTAAGACTTTCATAACGAAACTACTACTAGCCTTTAACGCAGGAAAAGACCTCTCGTATTTAATTCCATTTTGAACCTGTGTCTTTGGAACCCTTCTAAGAAGCTGGGTGGGTTCTTCCTCTCTAAAGGGCTCTGTGTCTCCGACTTCTAGAACTGTTTGTTCAGAGCTCTGAACAGATCTGTGAATGTTTGGCTTGGGCACCCTGAACTTTGAGCCGGTTTAGAGGCCGCCTAGCAGAATGCTGGCCTTGCCTGATTGGCACAGACAGGGGGAGGGTTGGCTGCCCTCCTTGACCTTGTAAATCCGGCTCTCCTTAGTGGGCATATATGACTCAGTCTTTTGTGCATCTGCCGTACCCCTGCTGAAGCCAGCCCTTTATGTTTTGTGCACAGACTGTGATCTCCTGGAGAAATGAGATTTCTAATTTATTATCCTGAGTGTCATTTCCTCCTGACTTTACCCTCCTGCTGTCACCGGGTCCCTGCTCCCCCCACCCCCCCCACCCCCCTTTTCAGGCTCAGGCACTTCCACTTCCCAGGCCAATTTCTAAGTTTAGAAATAAGGTTTTCCAGCTGTCCTGGGCTCTGCTCTCCCACCTCTGTGGCTGTTCAGGGCACCGCTGTGGTTTTTTTTTTTTTGGAGAATATGAGCTCCAGCCTCTGCATTGATTCTTACACCACACACCCATGCTTTATGCGTAAAGGAAGGTGTTCGTTTTGGGACAACTTGGTCATGAAGAATCCACAATCCAGACTTAACGTTCTTTCAGATCTGGCAGAACAGAGATGATTGTTCATTCACTGGGCATCATTTGTGTGCAAGAGATGACAAATGGCATTACCCCAGTGGACAGGGTAATGAGGGTGGTCGAGGTATGTTACAGGCAGCAGCGTTTTATCTTGGGTCGGTGTCTCTGTCCCGTCCCGGTGTTAGACTTCCTGCAAGCTGCCACTTGCCTTTCCGGTTGCAGCAGGTGGCGTAAAATGTCCAGCGCCCCCCCCCCCCCCACTGTGAACACCCAGGGGTGACCTCCTGTGCTGCAATACCACTGGCTGGAGCGCAGGGCGGCGCTTGTGAGCCCGCGGGAAGGGCTAAAGTGGAGGTGGATGGGGAAGGGGGGGCGGGATGAGAAAACTCAGCCCAGCGAGGGACTCGCTGTCAGAAATAACCTGCAGACACCTGTTGGGACATGGGTCTGGCTTGTGTGCAGATCTCAGAGGGAGTCTTGTTTGGTGCTAAGACTTGTGGCCAGCTCGGAGTGCCGGCGGCAGTGGTGGGGTTGACCAGAGCAGGGTCACCCGGAACTCCGCACCCACGGATGAGGCTGGAAATAGGAACAGGGCCCAGCCCGGGGGGGAATGGAGCTGTAACGGAGGAGCAGGGATTCCCTTGGCCACAGAACCCCATAGGTGAGTAGGCCAGACAACCCTGGGAACCTTCTTTACCTAGAAGGAAGGAGGTGGCTTCTCAGAGGGATGGAGCCTGCTACTCCCCAGCGTCACCAGCTCCGGGATGGGAACAGCCGAGACAGTTCCTAAGATGCCTTTGCACGGTCCTACCTCCACTGCCATACCTGGACACCAACACGCATGCTGGTTAACAGGGCACAGGTGCCAGCGAGGGGGGAAGGGACACCACTAGGGTCCGGTGAAGGCAGGGACTGAGCTGTCTGCACTCTGAGATCAGACATCCTCATCAGGTTCTTGCAGGCGTTCCCACTTGGTTCCAGTCATATTTGGAAATGTCTCTCTTAGAGGAGCTGCTCCTCATTCTGGAAGGCGCTGTCCTTTTTGTCCTACTCACGTTTGGAAAGCCCCAGCTTTCAGCTGCTGCTTGTACATCAATGCCCGCAGAGTTCCTCACCCGCTGCACTTGTGTTCTGTCTAAAATGGGTATTGAGGGGCGCCTGGATGGCTCAGTCAGTTAAACATCTGACTTTGGCTCAGGTCATGATCTCGCAGTTCGTGGGTTCGGGCCCCACATCAGGCTCTGTGCTGACAGCTCAGAGCCTGGAGCCTGCTTTGCATTCTGCGTCTCCCTCTCTCTCTGCCCCTCCCCGGCTCACACTCTGTTTCTCTCTCTCTCAAAACAAGTAAACATTAAAAAATGTTGAAAAAAAAGGATATTGAAACTAACTCTCTAGAGGGCAGAACGCTTTTTAAATTCTTTTTTTTTTTTTTTTTTTTTTTTTTTTTTTAGTAATCAAAGAGTTGTGTGGAATAACCCAAAACATGCACTCTGCTGAAGATCAAAGCATAGGCGACCTCCCCGGACCAGCCTCCCTCCCCCTTTCCAGCTTACCCATCCCCCCCACCCCCACCCCAGATAGGATGCGGTGTGAAAACCGTGGCCAGAATAGCAGCTCTCTAGAGATGAGTCGAGTTCTGATCTAACTTGTGGTTTGTGAGAATTTTCATTCTCTGAATCAGAACATGCGCACAAGGAAGAAAGGCTAATTGGGGGTCTCCTGACGACAGATCTGCGGGCCATGGGAGGTTAAACAGAGCGGAGGCCCGTTTGCATCCTTCGGAATCACAGGAATAACAAGAATCTGTCTAGGGTTCTAGATGACTTGGGCCAGCAGTTTTGGCCCCGTCTGGTTCCACAGCGAAAAGACCTAGAAGACGTTTCGCTTCAACCAGGGGCTCGGAGGAGTGTTGAACAGACACAGGGAAGTTTCTGACCAAAGCAAAGCCCCAAACTGAGCACCATAATTACTTAAGCGGTGAAGGGAAGGTCCCTAAATCAGCCTCATTTTCTGGATTTTTGGAACTGGGGATTTTCTTTTCTTCAAAAAAAATTTTTTTTTAACGTTTTAAATTTTATTTTTGGGAGACAGAGACAGAGTGCCAGCAGGGGAGGGACAGAGAGAGAGGGAGACACAGAATCCAAAGCAGGCTCCAGGCACTGAGCTGTTCAGTACGGAGCCCGATGTGGGGCTCAAAGCCACGAACCGTGAGATCATGGCCTGAGCCAAAAGTTGGACGCTTAACTGACTGAGTCACCCAGGTGCCCCTTTGTATTTATTTATTTTTTTGATGTTTATTTTTCGGAGAGAAAGAGAGAGAGAAAGAGATGATGTGAGTGCACAAGCAGGGGAGGGGCAGAAAGAGGGGACAGGGGATCTGAAGTGGGCTCCATGCTGACAATAGCTTCAGTGCAACAAGCCTGATGTGGGGTTCGAACTCATGAACCACGAGATCATGATCTGAGCCCAAGTTGGACTGAGCCACCAAAGTGCCCCAAGAACTGGAGATTTTCACGCATTGGCCACATGTTCTCTCCCAGGGCTGTTTCTTGTAAAGAAGCTCCTTTTGGGGGCACCATGTTTTGGACCCAAAGAATTTGGCCAGGTCTGGATAATTGTCTGGGAAAAAATGGTTGGATCCTGAGTGCGGGTAGGGGGAGGGTTTTGGTGAAATAGAAAGCTAGACGGAAACCACTGAGAACGTGGAAGAGGCCTTTCTGAGTGTGTTCTCGTCTGTTCCTTGGCAGGTTTTGGCTGGTGATTAAGGAAGATGGGCACATGGTCACCGCCCGGCAGGAGCCTCGCCTGGTGCTGGTGTCCATCACCTATGAGGGCGACCGCCTGATCCTCAGGGCTCCGGGCATGGACCAGCTGGTTTTGCCGGGCAAGCTGCCTTCTTCAAACAAGCTGCATGATTGCAGGTGCGCTGCCTGGGGCCCCCGGGGACCTGCAGCGGACTTGATTTTCCTGCGGGCTTCTCCCTGCACCCTGTCTTGTTACAGTGTCTATAGTAGCTGATGAGTTTGGTCAAGGAAATATTTTTTAAAAATGTTTGGTTATTTTGACAGCAAGAGAAAGAGAGAGAGGGGTGGGGGAGGATTCCAAGCAGGTTCCATGCTATCAGCATGGAGCCTGACTCGGGGCTCAATCCCATGAACCCTGAGATCATGACTGAGCCGAAATCAAGAGTCTAATGCTTAACCAACTAAGCCACCCAGGCAGGTGCCCCGGTAAAGGAAATATTTAAGAGGTTTGTCCTGGGCTGGGATCAATCCCGTGGTCAGGTGCGAGTGGATGAGGCAGAGAGCTGTTTCCAGGGTCCCTGGGATTTGTCTTAATCGGGTATGCTAAGGAGTGCAGATGTGGAAATGACCGTGATGTGTAAGGACATACAGATCCCTGGAAACAGGAGGCTTGGCATGTCATAGAGGGCCACATAGAGGGACCCCAGGGTTGGTCAGGAGGTGGGGGCTGAGGTAGGGTGGGAGGTCAGGGGGAACTCGAGCAAGAGCCTTTATTGTGGTTTCCACAGGAGGTACCGGGCACGGCAGGATAAACAGCTTTAGGATTGGCTGGTTTGAGTAATTCCAGTGGTCTCTGGGGCATAGAGGTCCTGTCTCTGTTTGTCTGGTACCTGGCCCTGAGTATTCGGGCAGGGTGACAGTGGCCTGGAGCATAAAAGCAGACAGGGGAGGAGGCTGGGGTGGGGGCTCTGGATGGATTGTCATGCACACGAAAGGCACCCTTGCAGGTGGGTCGTTTACTACCCGTAGGAACTGACCAGACTTGGGAAGGACAGTTCCTTCCACGTCGGCAAGATCCCAGGATGTCAAAGCATCAAAAAGACAGGAAATACAAAAGCATGATTGATACATATGGGGGGAGGGGGCGGACACAGGGCCAGTCTTTAGAGTTTGTCTCTGTTTATTCAAGTTGGAGGGGCTTCGCTTCAGCAGTGGCAGCCCGCGCCCAGCCAGGCAGACGAGGCAGTGAGTGGAGACTATACCAGCCGAATCTCAGGGTTGGGTGAGAGGGGTGCAGGAGCTTCTCGAGGTGATGTTGCAGCCTCTCAGGTCTGGGATTGAGACTGAGGCACCTGTTGCACCAGTCAGATGTGGGAGATTCCCACCTCTGGCCTCCTAGACACGTCTCCAGCCCTGGGCTTCCTTCCAGTCTGTAGGACCCCTGCAGGGCTGTCAAATGCCACGGCTCAAGGGGGCCTTGTCCGGTGCTGCCCGGAAGTCCTAGAGGCTAGGGCACTTGTCATTTTCAGCATGTGGAAACTGAGGTTGTCCATAGGTCCCCAAGGCTCAGAGGACGGCCACAGAGTGCTCCCTGTGCCCTGATTGTATACTTTTTCAAGCAAAGTGTCTGAGCTTAAAACTACCCTTTGGAGCGCCTGGGTGGCTCAGTCAGTGAAGCGTCCAGCTTCAGCTCAGGTCATGATCTCTCGGTCCATGGGTTCCAGCCCCGCGTCGGGCTCTGTGCTGACAGCTCGGAGCCTGGAGCCCGCTTCGGATTCTGTGTCTCCCTCTCTCTCTGCCCCCCTCCTGTGTGTGCTCTGTCTCTCTCTCTCTCAAAAATGAATAAACATTAAAAAAATTAAAAAGGATTATGGAACATTTTGTGTCAAATGTGGAAGAGCGTGGATTTTGCATAACATTCTGGAAGAATAGGAGAAGCCGAAGGGTTACCCCTAGAATAGCTGAGGGGTAGGTACCGCCTGCTGCAGGGATGGGGAAGAAGGGACCAGTGGAAGGGCAGCATTCGGGAATGAGAAAGAGGTTTCGCTGTTAGTATTTTCTTACCCACCGGCTGCTTTCTACTTTTCAAAGTGCCCACAGTAGGCTCACCTGGGGGACAGAAGCGTGTGCTCATCCACGGGTGTTGCTGTGAGGGGTTGAGGAATGTGCTGGATCCAGGAGCAGGTGCTGTGGGAACTGATGAACAGTGGGGTCGAGTCTGTTCCAAGTAATTTGTTGTTTGAGGAGACTTTTAGGGGCAAGGCTGAAGGCCAGGAGGGGACCTTGAGAAGGCTTTGGGACTGAATTAAGAATTAATCAGAGGTCAAGCAATGGGTCCCTGAAGAGGGGTTAGAGAGAGAGAGAGAGAAAAAAAAAAGAGCCCATGAAACTTGAGAGCAGCATGGAGATTTGACAGGGGGCTGGAGAGGCCATTTGAAAAGAAAGTGAGTCTAAAGGTCAGAGTGGGACTGGGGACATCGGAGAGCACAGGGCTTTTTTAAAAAAAATTATTTTTTTAATGTTTATTTACTTTTGATAGAGACAGAGTGCGAGTTGGGTGGGGGATTGCAGAGAGAGAGGGAGACACAGAATCTGAAGCAGGCTCCAGACTCTTAGCTGTCAGCACAGAGCCCGATGTGGGGCTCAGACCCACAAACCATGAGATCATGACTGAGCTGAAGTCAAATGCCCAACCTGCTGAGCCACCCAGGCACTCCAAGCATCCGACTCTTGATCTCAGCTCAGGTCTTGATCTCCAGGTCGTGGGTTTGGGTCCCGTGTTGGACTCTGTGCTGGGCTTGAAGCCTATTTGAAAACAAAAAGTAGGGCGCCTGGGTGGCTCAGTCAGTTAAGCATCTGACTCTTGATTTTGGCTCAGGTTGTGATCTCACAGTTCATGAGTTCGAGCCCCATGTTGGGCTCTGTGTTGAGTGTGGAGCCTGCTTAAAATTCTCTCCCTCTCTCTCCCTCCCTACTCCCTGCCCCGCCACTTTTTCTCTAATCATGAGTATACTCTTTTTCTCTGTAAAACTGTCTCTGGCGGTCTAGTGGTTAAGATTCGGCACTCGTGTCTCTAAAAAAAAATGTGGACTATTAAAGAAGACCTTAACCATATGTTTTTAAAATGGATGGGAGTGGGTGTCAAACCACCATGGCATTTGGATTCCATTGCATGCTTTCAGGGCATAATTTTATATATTTGTATATTAGTATACATAATACACTTTATAATAATTTTATTTTTATTTTTTTAAGTATTTATTTTGAGAAATAGCACAAGTAGGGGAGGGGCGGGGAGAGAGAGAGAGAATCTCAAGCAGCGCACAGCTTGATGCAGGACTCGAACCCAAGAACCTCGAGACCATGACCTGAGCCAGAGTCAGATGCTTAACGGTTTGAGCCACTCAGGCGGCCCTGCAATAGTTTTATTTTAAATGTCAGTATTTATAACTCAATGGAACTTATATCTTCCACAACAAATTAAACTTACCATAAAAATAGTTTACATGTCCACTTGCAATTCTGTGAGGGGTGCGTAGCTTTTGAACATTTTTTTTTAGTAGTGCTCAAGCAGAAAAAGCATTGTGTTATCTAATGGAATCTGTGCCTGCCTTGTGGGTAAGTACTGTATTATTATCTCCAGTTTACAACCGGAAACAGCGTCAGGGGAGTTGAATGCTTGGCGTGAAATCACAGAGTAGAGCACGGTGGAGTTTCAGGTGCTGCCAGACTCTAAGCTCAGGCTGCATCTGCCACACCAGAGTCCCTTCTGAGAGCATCCTGCATCCTTGCTACTCAAAGTGTGGTCCGTGGACCAGCAGCTTAGCCGCCCCGAAGCCTGTCAGGCATGCACAGGCTCAGGCTCCAGTCAGACCTTCTGGATCAGCGTGTGCATTTTCACACGATCCCAGTGATGTGCAGGCATATTAGGCTTTGAGAAGCTCTTCCCTGGAGCACATTCTGCAGATTCCCCTCCTGCTTCTGTTCAGCTTTGGCCGTTGGCCTGAAGACGTGCGGTCCAGCTACTCTGTCTTTACAAATTTTTTTTGAATGTTTATGTATTTTTGAGAGAGATTGAGACCGAGCATGAGCAGGGGAGGGGCAGAGAGGAAGAGAGGGAGACACAGAATCCGAAGCAGGTTCCAGGCTCTGAGCTGTCAGCATAGAGCCCGACACGGGGCTCAAACTCAAGAACCGTGAGATCGTGACTGGAGCCAAAGTCGGACGCTCAACCGACTGAGCCACCCAGGTGCCCCCAAGCTGTTCTGTCTTTAGCGCTAATCTTTCAGGGTGTTGAGGCAGGAGAATAACTCTGGTGTTCTCTTGTGACCCTTCCAGGCTGTTTGGGATGGACATCAAGGGCAGGGACTGTGGCGACCAGGCAGCTAAGTGGTTCACCAGCTTCTTGAAAACAGAAGCTTTCAGGTTGGTTCAGTTTGAGGATCACATGAAGGGAAGGTCATCGAAGAAAATTTTCTCTACCCTTGTACCGAATTACCAGGTGAGCTTACAGAGAGCTGCCCTTGGCTTCTGCCAGTCAACCCTCTGTGTCGGGCTTCCTTCTTGGGATCCCAGTTAGGAGAGTGTAGTCATGGCCCAGGGGAGGAGGACGGAGGGTGCATTCTGGGCAGGTGTTGGGGACGGAGAGGGAAGGGCCTCCAGGTGGAGCGTGGAGGATAGATTGCGGCAGGTACCATGGAGGGAGAAGCTAGGGGTGACCCCCAGGGAGGTGGGGGGCTCAGGAGAAAACAGGTTGGGAAGGTGAAGTGAAAGGTTCGTTTGGGACTGAACCAGGTTTCCTAAAATTACAGAAGCGGGCTTTCTCCCAGGGCTCCCTTGGCCATCAGTGTGGTGTGGTTATTTCGGGCACTGAAAGGGTATCTTCTGAAGGAGGCCACCTCTGGGTCAGCCGTAGCCCAGAGACCACAGCCTTTGATTTTGCAGTGAGAGAAGGTTTAAAATGCTAGCTGCTTAGGCAGCCCTCCCCTTCCTCCCTGAACTACAAGCTTTTTGAATGCTTTGTTCACTGCTGTTATGCCATCTAGAACAGTGCTGGGTACAGAGCAGGTGCTTAATAAATGCACGTGGAGTGAATGGGTGCCGCCTGAAGAAATTATGGGGACAGTGTGGTGGATTGGCAGCCTGTTTTACAGCAGTGCTGTGGGAAGGGGGTCACTGCTGGGCGCTGGAGTGAGGAGCAGGGGGAGTCCTGGAAGGTGACGCAGCCCTGAGCCCTGGCTGTTGCCTTGTGTGTGTGTGAAGGGAGCCCCTGCGAGGCTCCGCGGCAGGAACCGGCCTGGCACTGACTTTGGCTGTTTCTAAGACCACGGGGTCTTCTCCCCTCATTGAACACCACTGTCCCTCTGCATTGTGCCCCCTGTACACACCACTTCCAGACTTTGCTTAGCTTTCTGTTGGGCTGAGGCATTTCACGGGCCAGTGAGGTCTGATGGTGCCATGTTCTTGGCTCAGGTGGCCTACCCAGACTGCAGCCCGATCATGCTCCTCTCGGAAGCCTCCCTGGTGGATCTGAATACCAGGCTGGAGAAGAAACTGAAAATGGACCAGTTCAGACCCAGCATTGTGGTGACAGGCTGCGATGCCTTTGAGGAGGTAAGAGGCTCATAGCTTCTGTGCATTAAGCTCTAACGTGCTGATGCTAACAGAGCTGCTGTTCCTTTTACCCAGCGCCAACTCAGACCCTCCATGGGGTCTCTTCTTCCCTGAGACTTACCTTAACCTTGTGGACTTGTGTCCCTATTGCTGCCACCATCACCTTGCTGGCCTTGGGTGAGTTGCTCACCCTTTCATGCCTGGGCCCCAAAGTAAGCAATCAGATCTCCACATTGCATTAAGTCTGAAATGAGGCTAGACTGTATCATTATAGCTCAGAGATCACTAAAAGGAAATGAAGATGAAGAGAACAGCCAGGAGTGCTCAAGGATTTGAGATTCCCGGAAGGCCCAGACCCCAGAGTGGAGGCCGAGAGGATACAGGAGATCTGCCTTGTGAACAGGGCCCTGGAGACATTGTATGCCATGGCCTGAGTTCTCTCCCAGAGGACCCACATGCTCTCCTGCATGGCTGATGGCAGAAATTTCCACCCTCTCCAGACACAGCCCCTTGTAGCCCTAAGGGGACAAGCACATCAGAGCCCAGCTGTCCTGCAGTCTGTATGGAAATACATAACTGGGTGTTGCTCTGTGCTAAGAAATGTTGGCAGTCCTATTAAACATTGGGGGTGGGCTAAGCTTTATGGACCCTGGAAGTAATGACAACAAATCCATTTATTGGGTGTTTTCTGGGTACCAGGCACTGAACTAACGTATTACTTCATATAAATTACTCATTTGATCCCGACAAAAACCCTGTGAGGTCTGTACTATTGTCTCCTTTCTATAAGGAAATTGAAGCTGGGAGGTATTACCCACTTGTTGGTCATGTAACGGATGGTTCTGGCATTAGCACCTCAGACTTGTAACTCCAGTTTCTGAGGTGTAGGAGTCGTGGTTCCAATTTAGAAATACCAAATAGCTGACTCTGAGGGGAGAGGCTCTCCATTCATTGCCCCCTTGGGTGGTTCAATCCGTTGATATCAGCTCAGGTCATGATCCCAAGGTTATGGGCTCCATGCTGAGCGTGGAGCCTGCTTAAGATTCTCTGTCTCCCTCTGCTTCTCTCCCTGGCTTGTGTTTGCTCTTTCTCTAGAAAAAAGAAAAAAAAAAAAAAAAAGAATAAATCTTTGCATCCAGTGTAGTATAAATTCTTTCATACGTAGGCACTTTATTGTTTGGTAATTTAAAAAATAGCAGTGTATACAGAAGTTTTCTACTTGTTGATGTTATCCTGTCATATGTTATCTATTTCCTATAATTTCTCTTTACATTCATTAAAATGTTTTTCTTTTAAAGTTTATTTATTTTTTGAGAGAGAGAGAGGGCACAAGCAGGTGATGGGCAGAGAGAGCAGGAGAGACAGAATCCCAAGCAGAATCCCAGACAGAATCCAAAGCAGGCTCCAGGCTCTGAGCAGATAGCACAGAGCCCTATGTGGGGCTTGAACTCATGAACTGTGAGACCATGACCTGAGCCAAGATCAAGAGTCAGATGCCTGGGGCATCTGTTGGTTAAGTATCCTACTTCAGCTCAGGTCATTATCTCACGGTTCATGGGTTTGAGCCCCGTGTCACGCTCTGTGCTGACAGCTCAGAGCCTGGAGCCTGCTTCAGATTCTGTGTCTCCCTCTTTCTCTCTCTGCCCCTCCCCCACATGTGCTCTCCCTTTCTCTCAAAAACAAATAAATAGACATTAAAAAAAAAGTCAGATGCTCAACCAACTGAGCCATCCAGGTGTCCCCAAAATGTTTTTTTTCCCAAATTGATAATCTATAATGGGCCAGGCACTGTGGCTGGGAGCCCTGGATACAGAGGTGAAAAGATACAGATCCTACCCTTCAGAATTCCGTGATATGAGCAGAAGAGCCTCAAGGCAATGACAGCTTGGTGTGAGAAGAACTGTAATGCACATGCTTAGCCGGTGCCTAGGATGTTTAGAAGTAGAACTGCCTAAGTCTGCCTGTCGAAGGGGGATGTGGGGGTGGGTCAGATCAAGCCACCTCGAAGCCATGCTGTGTATGTGTATAGCTGTGTGTGCTCTGTGTGCCTGCAAGGGTGAGCGAGGGTCGTTGTGGGTATTAGAGGCAGCCAGTTGAAGACCTAAAAGCACGAGAGGCCATGACATTGAGGGGTGCCCGGGAGCATTTCAGAAGCACAGAACTCTGGGGGCGAAAGAGAAGTGTCAGGAGGAGGCTGGACCCGGAGCTGGCTGGATCCCGCCAGGCCAAGGGGTTTGCATTTTATATTGTGGATATTGAAAGCAGGTGATGGTTTTGAACAAGGAAGCAATTCGTATTTATATCCCTCAAGCAGATGTTACTGAGGGGAGCACAGTGTGCCAGGCTTGCTGTTACTCTGGCAGCTCTCTAGAATGTGCCCGGAAAGGAAGGGAGACCCAAGACTGGAACACCAGTGCGGTGCTTAATCACCAGAGGGTCTTTTTGAAAAGCTGTAGATTAGTGGGCCTTACCTGGAGCCCGCATGAAATGCGTGATAAGGCCCGTGACCGCACTGGAGGCCCCAGCCCGCGGGAGTCTCATGCCAGCGGCTACAGATGAGGCAGGACAGGAAGGGACCTTGATGCTCTTGGGCTGTCGGCACCTTGAGGGAAGAGTCTTGATTTTTCTCCCCAGGAATAAATCCAGATTTTGTGGGACTTAGAGTTGATAACAGTCTGGGGGGCTTCCTTTAGAAAAGAAAATAGCAGTTAGGTACAGGGCCTAGAAAGGGTCTGGTGCAAGAGAGGGGCCTAACCTGCCTGTTTCTCCCCCGTGGTCTAGTAGTGTGCACGAGGGTGGAGCCCTTAGACGCTGCATGCTCTGCGGTAATGCAAGTGGCCGGGAATTGGATTAGAAATTAGTCCGTGGGGACGCCTGGGTGGCTCAGTCGAAGTGTCCGAAGTAAGACACGATCTTACGGATCGGGAGCGCGAGCCCTACATCGGGCTCTCTGCTGTCTGCGCGGAGCCTGCTTTGGATCCTCTGTCTCCCTCTCTGCCCCTTCTCTGCGCTTTCTCTCTTTCTCAAAAAAAGAAAAAACAAAAAAGAAATTAGTACATGAAGCAGAAATTCTGTCACAGGAATCCTATAATTGCTCCATCATTTTCTGAGGAATTTTATTTTAGGGAATACAATTGTTCTTGATTTATCTCTACTGAAGATACGAATTTAAAAAACATTTTTTTTAATGTTTATTAATTTTTGAGAGACAGAGACAGAGTGCAAGCAGGGGAGGGACAGAGAGAGAGGGAGACACAGAATTGGAAACAGGCTCCAGGCTCTGAGCTGTCAGCACAGAGCCTGACTCAGGACTCGAACTCAAGAGCTGTGAGATCATGATCTAAGCCGAAGTCGGACGCTTAACCGGCTGAGCCACCCAGGTGCCCCTGAAGATACTAATTTTAGTAAGATTTTGAGCCAGGGGAATAAGAAGAAAAGATACTTTTTTTTTTTTTTTTTTAAGTTTATTTATTTTGAGACAGAGTGAAAATCCCAAGCAGGCTCTGCACGGTCAGCACTGAGCCCAACGTGTGGCTCAGGGCTTGAACTAATGAACCGTGAGATCATGGCCTGAGCAGAAACTGAGAGCTGGATGCTTAGTCGACTGAGCCACCCAGGCGCCCCAAAAAGATGCCCTATAGCCATATTCCAGGCTAAAGATTTTTGCTTTCCTGGAATTTGCTAAGAATTTTTGTTCTCCTATAACTTGTCAAAGTGAACCTAAGGCTAATGTGAGCCTAATCTCATCCTCTTAGGCAATTTGAGTAGGTGGAGTTTTATTTTTTTTAATTAAAAAAAATGTTAAGTGACCTTGTGTTCTCTGTTTTATTCCTGCATGGTGATGGGCTTTCTGACATAATACCTAAGGCAGAATACTCTTTTTTTCTTTATTTTTAAATGTTTATTTATATTTGAAAGAGAGACACAGTGCAAACAGGGGAGGTGCAGAGAGAGGGAGACACGGAATCTGAAGCAGGCTCCAGGCTCTGAGCTGTCAGCACAGAGCCTGTGACGCGGGGCTCGAACCCACAGACCACGAGATCATGACCTGAGCCGGAGTTGGATGCTTAACCGAGTGAGCCACCCAGGCACCTCGGGCAGAATACTCTTCTTTTTCTAGAAAAGTCCTCTGATGGTACACATTTTAAAAAATCCTTGGTATAAAATGATGCTCATGTTGCCAGTTTATTCTGCCTGAAATTAGGAAGCCCAATAATTAAGGGCCTGATGCATTAACCTGTCTACCCGGTGCAGTTGTACAACCATAACCTTTCAATTAGTGGGACTGTATGAAATATTAATGATAATATTCATAAATATTTAATAGAGCAACTAATAATAAAAAAATAGCAAATCTAAGCATGGTGCAAAAAGTCAGGCCATTATTTATTGCAAAAATCCAGAGCAATAGTAGAATGCATTGTGCAACATTTACTCTTTGTAACCCGAAAAGTACTTTGTACTTTTTTCTACTAACTCCGAATAGTAAGCACATTTTCAAAGGTGGCGTCTCTTGGGCCAGTGCAGTGCGTGAGGGTTCTGGGAAGGCAGAGCAGTGGAATTTAAAAAGAGGACAATTGACTAATGCTTCTTATCTGTGTGGTTGGCCATTGCAGGGGTCAGTGTTTCCCAAACTTTGCTCACTATTCTGGTGAACAGGACTTGGCTTTTTCCCACCCCCCCCTGGAATATGTTGTTCATATCCTTTCTCACTCCGCAGTATGGAAGAACTGGGGAGAGCCTGCCAGAGATTTGGTGTGTTCCCTGTCACTGTCACTCTGTCACTTCTATTCTTCCAGAAGCTTCCAGAGAAGTGGTAGGTCTTGAAGCCAGGCGGCTGTGGTTGGGTCCTGACCCTCATCACTCTCTGGCTGTGTGGACTGGGGGTTCTCAGTACTCTCTCCTTTGCAGCTGCTGAAAAATAAAGTTTTTGCAAACCATCATCCCCCACATTTTCATTCCCCCAAATCTGATTTGGGACGAGTTGGGATTTTATTTGGGGGCTTAGATTAGAAGTCTCCATTCTGGAATAAGAATGTCCTCTGCCTGGCTTCAGGGATTCCTGAAGTAGCAATGATAAGAACACCATATAAAACAGGAACAAAACAACAGTAACCACAACACTCACAATTGTCATGTGTGTATTAAGTCACAGGCACTATGCCGGAGGTTCACATGGGGTATCTGTTTTTTTTGTTTGTTTCAAGTTTATTTATTTTGAGAGAGAGAGAGAGAGAGAGAGAGAGAGAGAGAATCCCAAGCAGGTTCCAGGCTCTGAGCCGTCAGCACAGAGCCCAGCTTGGGGCTCGAACTCACGAATGGTGAGATCATGACCTGAGCTGAAGTCGGCCGCCCAACCTACTGAGCCAGCCCAAGAGCATGTGACTCTTGATCTCAGGGTTGTAAGTTCAAGTCCCACATTGGGTATGAAGCCTACTTAAAAAAAATTGTTTTGCAAAAATTTTGTTTAAGTTATGTCTGCTGTGTGCATGCATGTGTGTGTATGTGTGTGTGAAAGAACATTAAGAAACAGTGTGAAATGTGATTTTTAATTTATTTATTTTAATGTAATTTTTTAAAAAACACTTTTATTTTTCTTTCTTTAAAAATTTTTTTTAAAATTACATTTATTTTTGAGAGACGGAGTGAGACAGAGCGTGAGCAGGGGAGGGGCAGAGAGAGAGAGAGAGAGGGAGACACAGAATCCAAAGCAGGCTCCAGGCCCCGAGCTGCCAGCACAGAGCCTGACTCGGGGCTCGAACCCACGAACCGTGAGATCATGACCTGAGCCGAAGTCGGACACCCAACCGACTGAGCCACCCAGGTGCCCCTATTTTTGTTTCTTAAATATTTATTTATTTTAAAGGAGAGAGAACACACACATGCACTAGTGGGGGAGGGGCAGAGAGAGAGAGGGAGACAGAGAGAATCCCGAGCAGGCCCCACAGCACTGCCAGCCTGGAGCCCAACGTGGGGCTGGAACTCACAAACCGGGAGACCACAATCTGAGCCGAAATCAAGAGTTGGACGCTTTACCAACTGAGCCACCCAGGCACCCCAAGACTTTTTTTTTTTAGAGAAGTTATAGGTTAACAATAAAATTGAGAGGAAATTGTGAAGATTTCCCATAGACTCCCTGCCCCGACATATGCACAGCCTCCTTCGTTAGCAAAGTTGGTCACCAGAATGATACATTTTTTTTACTAAGGATGGACCTACACTGACACATCATGGTCACACAAAGTCCACAGTTCACCTGAAGGTTCTCTCTTGCTGTGGTACATCCTGCGGGTCGGGACAAATGTATAATGACACCCCCAACACTGTAAAACTTGCAGAGTGTTTTCACTGCCCTAAAAATCCTTTGTGTTCTGCCTGTTCACCTTCTCCCCACCCCACCCCCACACCTCTGGCAGCCACTGAGCTTTTTATAGTCTCTGCAGTTTTGCCTTTTCTCCAGTGTCCCATGTTTGGAATCGTACAGTATGTAGATTTCTCATATTGGCTTGTTTCGCTTGGTGATACGCATTTAAGATTGCTCTGTGTCTTTTCATGGTTTAATAGCTCATTTCTTTTTAGCGCTGAATAATTTTCTGTTGTCGGAACGTACCACAGTGTGACGTATCCATTCACCTACTGAAGGATATCTTGGTTCCTTCCGAGTTTCGGCAGTTATAAGATGTCATGTTTTACGTTGGTTCAGGGTGAAAAATGTTCGCTAGTCATTGAAGAAGGTAGTGTTTTCACCTCTCTTATGGAGCTGTGGAAGCTGAGACTCAGAGAAGTTGAGTTACTTGCCTCACATCGCCTAACTGGCCTGTGGCCGGTGACAATTTGTGCTGTGGCATAATGTTCTTTGGCAGAAAGAAGTTAAGCCCAAATCTCGTGTTTATGGACTTTGCTAGAAGCAAGCTGAAAGCCCCAAACAGTCATTTTTCTTTCTGAATGAATGAAAAGCACCAAGATGAGGCCTGAGGAATGTGGGTGCGGATTCAGGGGCCACACTCAGCCCCCTTAGGCGATTCCTGCTTGCCTTTCAAGTGAGGGGACCCATGCCCTCGTCTGGGCTGCTTTCCTGACCTGCCCATTTTGTTAGGAGCCTCAAGCAAGGCCCTTGCACAAGCCTGTCCTTATTTACAAAAGCCAAAATGATGAAAAGGGAGACAGGACTCCTGGGTAGGGGGCAGAGTAACCCACATTTCTAAAGAATTTTCTAGTGGCGTCGGTACCTTGACTTAAGGAGAGCTCCTTATGCATTTGCCTTTTTGTTTACATCTCAGTAACTTGAAGCGTTTACTCTAGACATGTTTAGGGTCCGGAAAAGGGGGAGCTGAAGAATGGAAAGCCAAATCCTAGGGCTTCAGCTCCTTTCCGATCACGACGAAATGAGAATACCTCTGTGGGATTCCGCATGGCCCCACACTGCTTCGTCCTCCACTGCACCCACCGGGCAAATGAAACACCCCCTGGGAAGCCCATGGCCGGGAAGATGAGCGGATGTTGGCTAAGAAGGAATGTGTTGAGGTCTTCCTGGGCAGCTGTTTCCAAACTGGCTACACATCACATTGGAGGGGTTTACACAGGCCTGATGCTGGGTCCCTGGGGCGGCCTGGGCAGAGGAGCCTTTAAGGTCCCCCTGATGATTGCAGCCTGCAGCCAGGCTGCAGAGCCCCTGGCCTGGGGTCTTCCTGGGAGCAAGATAATTACAGGAGCTGCAAGTGGATGTGGAGACCAGAGGGGCCACTCTGTGAGCTTGACCTTACTCCTCTCTGAGCACTCTTTTCTGATTTTATTAAGAGGTTTTTTTTTAACGTGTGTTTATTTTTGAGAGAGAGAGACAGAGCATGAGCGGGGGAGGGGCAGAGAGAGAGGGAGACACAGAATCCGAAGCAGGCTCCAGGCTCTGAGCTGTCGGCACAGAGCCCGATGCGGGGCTCGAACCCACAAACCAAGAGATCATGACCTGAGCTGAAGTCGGACACTTAACCGACTGGGCCACCCAGACGCCCCTGTTTTCTGATTTTAAAGTTGACAGATTTTGCTAACGGATTTTAAAGGTTCTTTGCAGCCCTAATGTTGTATAATTTCTTTTGTCTTTTTCTTCTGTTAGGCTGTGTGTGTGTGTGTGTGTGAGAGAGAGAGATCAGTAAAGGCACTTTATCACAAATATCTCTCAAACCTCTCCAATATGACCTCTTTCTTGGCTTTTTTTTTTTTTTTTTAACAAACACTTCCTTTGTACATTCTACGTTTCATTTTTTTTTTTTTTATAAGTGAGCACGTTTAATCTTTCTATCAATCACATGAGGTTGGTTTCTCAAGATCTTCTTCACTCTCTTTTTCTTACTTATCCCTGGTCCCGAATGAGCAAACCTTTAAACTGTTGAACTGAATTAGGGGCGGGGATCTGGCTACCGAGTCGTGTTTAACATATTTTACCTGTGCCTGTAGATATGTTAACTTTTCAGATCACGAAGGAAATAAAAGCCTTCAATGACAAAAGTACGTGGGTATTCCCTTTGAGCAGGTATGATCCCACAAACATACACATTTATGCATCACAGGTAAGGTGCTTATCTTAAAATGGAAGTCTACTTACCATACAGGGTTACGTTGGTTTCAGGTGTACAAAATCGTGGTCCAGCAATTCTGCGTTTTAGTGCTCACCATGATCAGGGTAGTCACAGTGCAACATTATTTCTGTATTATTAACTGTATTCCCTACGTTGTACTGTTCATTTCTGTGACTGAATTATTTTGTAACCGGAAGTTTGTATCTCTTAATCCCCTTTACTTCTTTCACCCATCCCCTCCCGGACCGTGAGATCATGACATGAGCCAAAGTCAGATGCTTAATTGACTGAGCCACCGAGGAGTCCCTATTTTGTTTTGTTTTGTTTTTTTTTTATATTCCACATGGGTGAAATCGTACGTATTTGTCTTTCTCTGTCTGACTTATCTCACTTAGCGTAATACCCTCTAGGTCCATCCATGTTGTGGTAAATGGCAAGATCTTTTTTGTGGCTGAGTAATATTCCATTGTAAACGTATACCACCTCTTTTGTGACCATTCATGTATTGATGGACACTTGGGCTGCTTCCGGATCTTGGCTACTGTAAATAATGCCGCGATGAACATAGGGGTGCATGTATCTTTTTGAATCAGTGTTTACATATTCTCTGGGTAAATACCCAGTATTGGAATTATTGGATCATATGGTAATTCTATTTTTAATTTTTTTATTATTACTTTAATTAAAATTTTTTTAAATGCTTATTTATTTTTTTAATCTTTATTTTTTTTGAGAGAGAGACAAGAGTGTGAGCAGGGGAGGAGCAGAGAAAGAGGGAGACACAGAATTCGAAGCAGGTTCCAGGCCCCAAGCTGTCAGCACAGAGCCCGACGTGGGGCTCCAACTCACAAACCATGAGATCGTGACCTGAGCTGAAGTCAGACACTCAACCGACTGAGCCACCCAGGCGCCCCATGTTTATTTTTTGAGAGAAAGAGAGAGAGAGAGAGTGAGCAGGGGAGGGGCAGAGAGAGAGGGAGACACAGAATCCAAAGCAGGCTCCAGGCTCCGAGCTGTCAGCACAGAGCCCGACGTGGGGCTCGAACCCATGAACCTCGAGATCTTGACCCTAGCCGAAGTTGGACGCTCAACCGACTGAACCACCCAGGCACCCCTTCTAGTTTTAATTTTTTAAGGAACCTCCGCACTGCTTTCCACAGTGTCTGCACCAATTTGCGTTCCCTCCAACAGTGCACGGGGGTTCCTCTTTCTCTGTATCCTCGAAGAGTGGCCATTTGCTTTAAAAGCTACCCTAGAGAATAGGCCACAAATACAGATGCTGAGGTAGTGATGGAAGAATAGTGGAGGTAGGAGTCATCTGGGGGACTCCCCCCCCCCCCCACTCATCCCCCTCTCTCGTCTGCTGGAGGATTGTGATTCTCAGTGTGGGCCGTGGGTGCTGAAGGCAGTTCAAAGCCCCCAGGCTGCTGCCTTTGGGAATGGAACTGGTGGCCGCTTCTCCCCGACTCTGCTATTGGTGGGTGTGGGGCCCCTTAGCATCCGTCAGGAGCTGAGCCTGAGGGGAGACTGGGGTCTCTCACGTCCACGAGGCACTGGAAACCTCGTGGTTCTCACCTCCCTGAGAGGAGCCTGGGACAGGTTCAGCCGCATCAGCCCCGAAGAGTATCCAACCCAGCGCATGCACCTCAGAGATGCACAAGCAGCCAGGATTCAGGGTCTCCCCTTTCCACTTTTGTAGCTTGTGGCTGCCGTTGCTTACGTTCGGCGGCCTCCAGGGAATGGAAGCTAGCTTGGCAGAAAGGCTGAGGCTTCCGTCCTGCCCTTCTGCCTGGATTTCCCCAAACAACAAATTCCTCCTGGCACATTTGTTATGCATGGAGGTTTACAGGAGTGTGTCTCCTTTGATTCTGTAGGAACATACACCAGCCAGCGTGTAACAGGAGGAGACTTACACTCTCAGGATAAAACACACTGCGTCTCCAGCCAGTGTTCTCCAGCATACACGAGAAAGCCTCGAGAGAGAATCTGGAACCCCGGCTGCAGAGATGGGGAAAGCTTTTCAATGATTCAATTCAAGAATCTTTTTCAGATAAAGTTAAATTTTTTTTTTTTTTTTTTTTTTGGCATAAAGGTAATTTCTTAAGTGTGGCTTACTCTGGGGACGCCTGGGTGGCTCAGTCGATTAAGTGTCTGACGTAAGCCCAGGTCGTGATCTCACAGTTTGTGGGTTCAGGCCCCGCGTCGGGCTCTGTGCTGACAGCTCGGAGCCTGGAGCCTGCTTCGGATCCTGTGTCTCCCTCTCTCTCTGCCCCTCCCCTGCTCGCACGCTGTCTCTCTCTCTCTCTCTCTCTCTCTCAAAAATAAATAAACATTAAAAAAAATTAAAAAAAAAAAAAAGAACCACTTCCTCTGTGGTTCTGTATTAGTGTATCTTTGAACTATGCAATGACTCACTTAGCCATTTCTTTGTGATTGAGCCTGTAGGTGGTTTTCCATTTCCCCTTACATAATAAGCAGCTTTGTAAAACAGTCTTTGCCTACATTTCTCAACTGATTCTTAAGAAAGGCTGAGTCAGAATTTTATTATTTATTTATTAAAAATACCGTTTAGGGGCGCCTGGGTGGCTCAGCGGGGTAGGCGGCCGACTTCAGCTCAGGTCACGATCTCACAGTCCTTGAGTTCGAGCCCCGCGTCGGGCTCTGTGCTGACAGCTCGGAGCCTGGGGCCTGTTTCGGATTCTGTGTCTCCCTCTCTCTGACCCTCCCCTGTTCATGCTCTGTCTCTCCCTGTCTCAAAAATAAATAAAACGTTAAAAAAAAAAATTAAAAAAAAATACCGTTTAATGTTTATTTTTGAGAGAGAGCAAGTAGGGGAGGAGCAGACAGAGGGAGACACAGAATCCGAAGCAGGCTCCGGGCTCCGAGCTGTCAGCACAGAGCCCGACAAGGGGTTGGAACTCACGAACCATGAGATCGTGACCTCAGTTGAAGTTGGACACTTAACTGACTGAGCCACCCGGGCGCCCTTAAGTCAGAACTTTCAAGGCTTTCCGTATATCTTGCCAAATTGCTTTGCAGAAGCTTACCGATCATACCAATTTATGTTCCCACAAACTGAGCAGAAGAGCGCCTTTTTTCTTATGCCCCTGCCAGCATCGATGCCTGTAATCCTTACTAAATCTGCTAAGTGAAAAGTCGCATCTCATGTAAATTGCTAATTCCTAGTGTATGGCATCTTGTGTTAGTCCGTGAAGGAAGTTTGGCTGTGAGGTGGAGTTTTACTTCAGCTAAGGAAACTTGTTCCCTGCAAGTTTACACATTGGCCTAGCTTCTGGAACACTCATGCTTGCAACAGACGTTTATCGAGAGTTTACTGGGTGCTCATCTCTGAGATAGATGCTGAAATTACAGAAATGAAGTCACTGTGTCTGACTGCAGGGGTCTCAGGACGAAGCAGGATCAAGGGCTCAGTAGCTGGATGGTTGAGGTACAGATAAGGGCTGAGATGTGTAACCACACTCGAGGGAGCCCAGAGAAAGGGACACTCCGTGCGTGGTGTGTGTGTGTGTGTGTGTGTGTGTGTGTGTGTAGGAAGAATGCCACAGGGTTTCTTTTTAAAAAAATTTTTTTAATGCTTATTTATTTATTAAAATTTTTTTCTAATGTTTTTATTTATTTTTGAGATAGAGACAGAGCATGAGCAGGGAAGGGGCAGAGAGAGAGACACAGAATCTGAAACAGGCTCCGGGCTCTGAGCTGTCAGCACTGAGTCCGATGCAGGGCTCGAACTCACAGACCATTATAAGCTCATGACCTGAGCTGAAGTCGGACACTTAACCGACTGAGCCACCCAGGTGCCCCAATGCTTATTTATTTTTGAGAGAGAGAGAGAGAGAGAGAGAGAGAGAGAGAGAGAAGAGAGGGGGGGGGGGGGGGGGCAGAGAAAGAGACACACACACAGAATCCTAAGCAGGCTCCAGGCTCTGACCTGTCAGCACAAAGCCCGACACAGGGCTCAAACTCATAAACCATTAGATCATAACCTGAGACAGAGTCGCATGCTTAACCGACTGAGCCACCCAGGCGCCCCTAATTTCATGCATTCTCAATTCAAACTAGTTTTAATAAGGGGGCCTTATTATTTTCATCTAAGAAGTGAGTTACTAATTACATTTAAACTTGCTTAGTGTTTTTTTACTGTAAGTAACCCTTTGCACCCAAAATGCCAACCATGATCAGATTAGGATGAGAGTGATGTTATTATATAAAGTTATTAATATTTTCATAGGTGATTAGAACTGGGGAGCCTCAGACAATTTCTGTGAATGCAGACAATATGTTATTCTAAACTGGGTCCTGCAGTTCTCTAAGAGTGAAAGACCAAGATTGAATCTGTTTTATTAAGCTAGGAACCCCAACTGAACTCTTCAGACTTTCCTGCCTCATATCATAGTCATGAGGTAGAGTTTCCACAGATCTGTGGCTTAAAATATGAAATTCACCATCCCTTGTACGAAGGCATTGGAAGGGAGCTACTTGAGGGCGAGCAACCCTCTGGGAACCTATGGGCTCACATTCTTTGGGCCGCAGCACCCTCGTGTGGCCAAGTGTGGCCAAATCCACCCTTTTGGACTGCCCCCAGGCCAGGGTAGCACCACGCCCATCACTTACCTGTGCAGAGGCCATATTACTGGTCATGCTCCTGGTGGGGGATGGTGGTGGAAGGGGGGGGGGGGGGGGGGGGGAGGGGGGGGGGGGGGGGTCACATTCTGCCAGGTGAACCACCTGTTCTGATTGTCTTGCAGTTTTGCTGTTCGCATAGGGCACGTAATAGATAGGGTACAGAGATTCTGTTTGTTACCTGGTGATCCTTGCCTTTTACGAGGGCTGTGTAGTTCATCCGTCGACTGCTGGTTTGGAACACAGACTTTATTTTTTTTTTTAATTTTTTTTTTTAACGTTTTATTTATTTTTGAGACAGGGAGAGACAGAGCATGAACAGGGGAGGGTCAGAGAGAGGGAGACACAGAATCTGAAACAGGCTCCAGGCTCTGAGCTGTCAGCACAGAGCCCGACGCGGGGCTCGAACTCACGGACCGCGAGATCGTGACCTGAGCCGAAGTCGGCCGCTTAACCGACTGAGTCCGCCCCGGGAACACAGACTTTATTTCCTTACAGCACTGCTTTCATAAATGGTGGGTGGGAACCCAGGGCATCCACAGAGACCGCTTTACGTCAGCTGTGCTTGTATCCTATAGGAGATTTGTGAGGTGGGGAGACCCCATTAGGTACTGGAGTGCCTTTCCTGTGTTTGCTAAGTCACCCCGCTAGTCCTGGGGGGTTAATGCACCCCTGCAAGAGCGTCAGAGCATGACTGGAACCTGGTTATCGGGGTGGAAGAGGAAACATTACATGTTAGTCCCTCCCCATTGCTCTGCCCTGCCTCCAGCAGAAACTCTCATGTCCCCTGAGGGGGAGTAAAGGACCAGATGAGACGAAATGATGCCTCATTTCCTTACCTGGAGACTGACTTCTCACCAGATCCCTTGGACGTATGGCTTCCAAACCTCACTTGGGTTGAGAGCAGGAAACAAGTTCTCAAGGGACATTCTTATCGCATGTGATTCAATAACAGATGGCTCCCTGTTAGCAAGAGAGTCCTATAACATGCCCTTGTTATACGTGTGTGCTGTGTGTGTGCTTGTGTATGAGTATATATATCTATGTATATATAATGTCATCTGTATGATCTCCATCTGTGTGTATATACATGTACATATGTGTATGTGTAGACAGATGAATAGAGACAGAGATTGATTTACAAGCTGGGTGGTTAGAAGCCCTGCCCTCAGAATCTGAAGTTTTCAAACCTAGCTGGCTGTGACCCTGAGAACATTTTGCAATCTCTGCAGGTCTGTGTTTCTTTGTGCAAAATGGGGATCATAATAGTTCCTTCTTCAAAGTTGTGAGGATTTATTAAAGCCCTGAGGCACATGTCGGCACTACCCGCTGTTCAAGGGCGGGAAAGCAAGGCAGGGCCCGTGACTGTGGACTCTGCCCACACTCCCCGCCCCCAGGGCAGGCTGCCTCTCCGTGGATGTGGAAGTGTTGAATGTGTGAATCTCATAACTGACTTCCCTTGGGTGATGTCCCACTTGTCAAAGAACCATCAGATTTTTTTAAATGTTTAATGTTTATTTATTTTTGAGAGAGAGAGAGAGAGGCAGAGGGGCAGAGAGAGAGGGAGACACAGAATCCGAAATGGGCTCCAAGCTCTGAGCTGTCAGCACAGAGCCCGATGCGGGGCTCGAACTCACAAACTGTGAGATCATGGCCTGAGCCGAAGTTGGATGCTTAACCAACTGAGCCACCCAGATGCCCCCAAAGAACCATCAGATTTTAACTTGGCTTCCACTGTAGCTTAGCTATTAAGGACAAAGTGGGATTGTCTTGCAAGTTATACATTTCTCATTATATATCAATAAGTTGCCCTTCTAGTTCGCTTATGATTCTCATGGCCAACTGCCCCCCAAATAAGGTCTGTTCTTGCCGTACTGATAGAGTCCGGTTTCTGAGACCGTGAGGGAGGAGCTGGATCCTGGACACCGATGTGCTGTGTTCCCTCGCGTCCCTTTGGGACATGTTTCTTGGTGTCTTGCTCTCTGCCTTCTTCTTGCTCCATAGTTGGTAGCGGCCAAAGAATAAACTGCTTTGAAGACTAATGAAATCACAAGATGACCTATCCTTTCCTCTTAGGATACCTGGGATGAGCTCCTCATTGGCGGTGTAGAGATGAAAAGGGTTTTGGCTTGCCCCAGGTAAGCGTTCTCTCGAGAGTCAACCTCTGGGGTGTGGCACGTTCGTTGGCTTGTGGCTCTACCTAACTCTTGGTTTTTGAATGACAGGTGCGTTTTGACCACTGTGGACCCAGATACCGGAGTGATAGACAGGAAGGAGCCACTGGAAACCCTGAAGAGGTAAACCGCAATGTGTCCAATGTACTTTTAATGTTATCCCCGTCCTAGAATTACCTGTGGGTGTAGGTGCCCTGTGTGAGCACCTTTCACTCCACCTTCTGTTTGGTATGTGTCTGTTGGTTAGTGGAAGTTGCCTCCTCTTTTTTTATGGACTAATCTCCTGGTACTTTTAGCAAATTTTTTTTTAAGTTTATCTATTTATTTTGATAGAGCGCACAAGCAGGGGAAGGGCGGAGAGAGAGAGGGGGAGAGAGAATCCCAAGCAGGCTCCGCACTGTCAGGACACGGCCCGATTCGGGGCTCAATCTCACAAACCGTGAGATCATGACCTGAGCCGCTATCAAGAGTCAGATGCTTTGTGTCTCCCTCTCTCTCTGCCCCTCCCCCGTTCATGCTCTGTCTCTCTCTGTCCCAAAAATAAATAAAAAACGTTGAAAAAAAAAATTAAAAAAAAAAAGAGTCAGATGCTTAACCAACTGAGCCACCTGGGTGCTCCACTTTTGACATTTTTTAAATTTTTTTTTAACGTTTATTTATTTTTGAGACAGAGAGAGACAGAGCACGAACGGGGGAGGGGCAGAGAGAGAGGGAGACGCAGAATCGGAAGCAGGCTCCGGGCTCCGAGCCGTCAGCCCAGAGCCCGACGCGGGGCTCGAACTCACGGACTCACAGACCGTGAGATCGTGACCTGAGCTGAAGTCGGACGCTTAACCGACTGAGCCACCCAGGCGCCCCCACTTTTGACATTTTTTTTTTTAATCTTTTTTTTTAACGCTTATTTATTTTTGAGACAGGGAGAGACAGAGCATGAACAGGGGAGGGTCAGAGAGAGAGGGAGACACAGAATCTGAAACGGGCTCCAGGCTCTGAGCTGTCAGCACAGAGCCCGATGCAGGGCTCGAACTCACGGACCGCGAGATCATGACCTGAGCCGAAGTCAGCCGCTTAACCGACGGAGCCACCCAGGCGCCCCCACTTTTGACATTTTTAATTGCATAATACTATGTTTTGAAATTTTCATACCTCTCACATCAATTTTTTTTAAGTTTATATATTTATTTTGAGAGAGAGAAAGCCAGCAGGGGAGGGGTAAAGAGAGAGGGAGAGAGAGAATGCCAAGCAGATTCCAAGCTGCCAGCACAGAGCCTGACGTGGGGTTTGAACTCACAAAACCGTGAGATCATGACCTGAGCTGACACAAGAGTCGGATGCTTAACCGACTGAGCCACCCGGGTGCCCCTCTCACATCAATTTTTAATAACATTCAATATGTATTTCTCAATTAAGACCTCAAATACTGTAATTATTTTTGTTTATTAGACTCAACATCAAGGAATGTGAGACGAATTGAAGTTGTATAATGAAATATTAGAAAAACTGGAACACAATGAGTTGTCTGTTTATTGAGGAACTTCTTTTATGGCAGGATGTTTCGTTTTGATATTTAAGGAATTTGGGTTGACTTTAGTTATAAATGCAGAACGTGTTTTTAAAACTAAGTTAACAGTTTTTGGGGAGGTGTATTCTATTTTGTTTCCCTTTGGTCTGTTTTGTTATTTGTTTCCAATGGGTTTAAGTCAGAAGAAGAGGTTAATGATAGACTCCCACTCTTTGGGGTCTATTATTCAAATATACGGTTGTTTTGTTTTTTGATTTTTGAGATTCAGTTAGTTTTCTTTAGACAGGGCTTTTGAAAAAAAAAAAAAACTTTGCTAGTAGTCAAGCCCCATGCCATTTTTTTTTATTAAATTTTTTTTTAATGTTTATTTGTTTTTGAGAGAGAAAGAGAGTGAGTGGGGAAGGGGCAGAGAGAGAGAAGGAGACGCAGAATTGGAAGCAGGCTCCAGGCTCCAAGCTGTCAGCACAGAGCCCAATGTGGGGCTCGAACCTATGAACTGTGACATCATGACCTGATCTGAAGTCAGATGCTTAACCGACTGAGCCCCCCAGGCCCCCCAGGCCCCCCAGGCCCCATGCCATTTGTATCTGTGTCTTCATTTTTGTTCACAGAAGAAACTCAGCTTTAGGCTTGTAAACCTACGGGGTGGAAAGCATAGTACTTAAAACTTAGATGCCCTGAGCAGAAGATTTGGAGAGTTCAGGGCAGTTCCTTTTCGAGCTTGGGTGAGCATTTGTTGCAGACAGTTGTGAAGTTGGAGATATACATGCAAACATTCCACATATTTATTTATTAAAAAATTTTTTTTTAATGTTTATTTATTCTTGAGACAAAGAGTGTGAACAGGGGAGGGGCAGAGAGAGAGGGAGACACAGGATCCGAAACAGGCTCCAGGCTCTGAGCTGTCAGCACAGAGCCTGACGTGGGGCTCGAACCCACGAACTGTGAGATCATGACCTGAGCTGAAGTCGGACGCTTAACCGACTGAGCCACCCCGCCACCTCGTTTATTTATTTTTTAATGTACTACTTATTTTGAGTTACACATACAAGTTTTTTTCTTTTTGGCCTCAAGCAGAAGCCAGGGAAAAATTGGTTAGACTCTGAGGATACTTCTTGAAAAACCAGGATTATGTGCAGTTTGACTAATCACCCCCAGACTTCTCTGTCCAAGGAGCAGAAAAGGCTTGCTGTTTATTTATAGGCCTTGAGGATAAAAACCTGAATTCTGTTGAGAGCACTTAGATTCCTATTTCCCTTTTGTGCCTGACGGTGAATTTTTGCTTCTTTCAGCTACCGCCTGTGTGATCCTTCTGAGAAGCAGATCTACAAGTCGTCCCCACTTTTTGGGGTCTATTACTCAGTGGAGAAAGTCGGCAGCTTGAACGTTGGTGACCCCGTGTATCGGATGGTACCGTGACATGGTATGGCGAAGGGCCGGCTTTGCTGCCGGAACGCAGCGCCTCAAAGCCACGGCCACGTTCTCCGGTGTTGAGATGTTTTTATGTTTTGCTGTTTTAACTCTTAGCAGAATGAGCGGTCTGGGTCCTGCTCTTGGGAGTTGGAAAAGTGCCTTTTCTTTTTCTTCCCTCACCAATCTGATTTAGTCCAACTGGGCTTCTCTCACACTTCGCATTCGCTTATAAAATGCTGACGCAGGAGCCCCAGCAGAAGACAGGTAGATGTTCTCAGTTCATTAAGGAATAAGGAAATAAAGGTGAGCAGGTCACCAGAGTTCTGTATTGATTTTTTTTTCTGTCTCTGTTAGTGAAATGAAGGGAAGTGCTTCATTATTCAATATCAACTTGGAGAAAAACAGTGAATACTTTTTGTAAAATTTATTAAAAGATTTTTAAAAATTTATTCTTGAGAGAGAGAGAGAGAGAGAGGCAGAGTGCAAGTATGGGAGGGGCAGAGAGAGAGGGAGATGCAAAGTCTGAAGCAGGCTCCAGGCTCTGAGCTGTCAGCACAGAGCCTGATGTGGGGCTTGAACTCACGAACTGTGAGATCATGACCTGAGCTGAAGTCAGACACTTAACCAACTGAGTCACCCAGCCCCTAAAAAATTTATTTTTAAAATATGATTTAAAGTTTGAAAAGTATCAGTGCATCAAGGTGCCTGGATTCTGAATCGCGAGGTATAAAATAATGTTCTCACACTGATTTCATCAGGCCAAATAAAACCTTGATGCCTGGAGCATAATGCCTGACCCCCAAATTATAGAAATAAAGTCATTTGGAAGACTTTCTCAAATGACTCTTCTCAAAAAACCAAACTGAGTTTTGAAAGTTACCTCATGTCTGAAACTCTTGACCATCCTTCTTTCTAATTCTGGCCTGACCTTCTCACCTTCTCGCTTGACAATCATTTTTTTTTTTTAATGTTTATTTTTGATAGAGCATGAGCAGGGGAGGGGCAGAGAGCGAGGCAGACACAGAATCTGAAATAGGCCCCAGGCCCTGAGCTGTCAGCACAGAGCCCGATGCGGGGCTTGAACTTACGAACCATGAGATCATGACCTGAGCTGAAGTCAGACCCTTAACCGACTGAGCCACCCAGGTGCCCCTCACTTGACAATCCTTGAGGACAGTGTGGGGCAACAGTCCAGACAGTCTAGATCCAGCAGCGGGTAGACTTGGGTTCAGGATCCTAGCAGCTCCATTTCCTAACTGGGTTGAGTTATTTAACCCCTTAGCCTTAGTACCCTTATCTGCAAAGTGGGAATACAGATAGTTCTCCCTAAAACAATCAAAGTGATTTTGAGGATTAATTTACATAAAGTTGCAGCATTACAACAGAAATGTGGGGCATCTCGGGTGGGGGCAGCTAGCATGGGCCAGGAAGGAATTTACCCAGGGAAGAACAAAGGAGGTAGAAGTTTACTGAATACACAGCAAGGGAGCAGGGGCGAGATCCCAGAGGAGGGACTGTCTGTCACGAGGTGGTGGTGGTGGGGCTATAGTTATAGAGCAGAGTGATGGAGTGTGGGGACATGTGGAATTTCCCCCTTTTTGGCAGTGTTAGGAACCGTGGCCAATTTTAAGTAGATAGTTAGGGCTTAAAGCTTAACGAGCCTGTTTGCATCCAGCTCCGTGTTCGCTGGGGGCCCTTTTGTCTTGTTCAAGTTTCCATAGCTCAAGCCTGTTGCCTAAAAGCAGGCTCTACAAGAAACATAAGAAATGCTCAGTAAATATTAGCCATGATTTTTATTGTCATCATTGCAAAGGGCCTCCTAGGAAGACTGGCAGAAGTCAGCAAAGGGTAAACATTCTTACCAGAATCAGCTCTTCTGAATCTGTCTGTAGTGCCCAGCTGAGAGAGAAAAATACAATTTCACGTTCCCCCTTCCTTTCCAAATCCAAACCTGTTGTTTATAGATCCTTTCTCTCCCAGGGTTAACCATTGCCTTTCTGCTTGTCTTGTTTTGTTTAACTGGTCTTGGCTTTCTGCCTGTCTGGAATTTGGGGTTGTTGGTTCTTTCTTTTAGCTGTCCTTGAGACTGACTCTAGCTTTGGGGAAGGTAATATCCATTGCCCCCTCATTGAGGACCATCTTTTATCCAAGGGGGGTTATTCAGTACTGCCAGAAATACTTCATGTTTATTTATTTTTGAGAGAGAGAGAGAGAGCAAGAGAGCGTGGGGTGCGGGAAGGAGCAGAGGGAGAGGGAGACACAGAATCGGAAGCAGTCTCCAGGCTCCGAGCTGTCAGGACAGAGCCTGACACAGAGCTGGAACTCACAATACGCGAGATCATGACCTGAGCTGAAGTTGGATGCTTATCCAACTGAGCCACCCAGGCGCTCCTGTCAGAAATCTTTAAAATTCAAACTATAAACCAAGAAGGAGAAAAGCAAATTGGGGATAATGTAGTTGGATGCATGGATCAACCCCTACTATCATTTAAGTTGCAATCCAAATTTTTTAAGGAATCGAAAACAGCCGTCCTTATCTGACAGATCTTTTGCAAAATACAAGTCAGCTCTAGAGGCAATTCAAAATTCACCTGTTCCTTTACCAATCCCAAAGCTGCTCCTGTCTATTTCAAAAAGCTTATAAGTTATTGGCCTAAGGAAACAAAAGTCCTTGGCAGACCTTCCATTCTTTCTGTGTTCCTTAAAGTTGTACACATCTTATCATGTCTTTGAAATTTAAGCATAGCCCACAATCAGGTACCTAAGACTAAGGGGAAAAAAGAAAAAAGAAGAGAGGCCTTTTTGAAAATATAAACTACTCTAAGGGCACTTGTGCCCAAACTCTAGCAGGCCTCCTTAATTCCAGACACAGATACAAATCTTAAAGCTCTTCGTCAGCAATACTAGTAACTGTAAGGTTTTTACATGTGTGCGTTTTGTGTGTATGTTATGAATGTGACATATTTTCCTGCCTCTGGATGGTAGTGCTAAAATTAATTTGTAAAAGAGCTCCATTTGGTTGGTGTGAAGGCAAGCATTTGTAAGGATTGGACATTCTAGAACTCCAAAAAAGAAAGAAACTAACCCAGATGTTTTTTAGCTTCACATGATCTGAGGAAATATTTGGTATTAAAGCTAACCCAAGGTCGTTGGTCTATTAAAATAGACATGTCTTTAGAGTTATCAATATTAAATATAAAACTTTTATCCTACTTGAGTTTACTAGCTAAATAAGTACTTGTTATCACTTAGAGGGTTTGTAAACAAAAGCATAATAGCTTGGGAGAATGAATGAGTTCTCCTCATGTCTCATAGTTTTTGTGGTTAATCTTTTTCTTTTTTCTGTTTATTTATTTATTGTGAGAGGGAGAGGTCATGAGTGGGGGTGGGGCAGAGAGAGAGAGGGAGAGAGAGAAACCCAAGCAGGCTCCACAGCTGTCAGCATAGAGCCTGATTAGGGGCTCATCCCATGAACCATGAGATCATGACCAGAGCTGAAACCAAGAATTGGACGCTTATTCTACTCAGCCACCCAGATGCCCCTTTGCGGTTAATCTGTACATAATTGTTGGGAGCTGTTAAAAAACAAAGTTCAACCAAATAAATTTGAAGATCTAACTAGCTTTATCAGGCAGCAACCCATCTAGCAAGTAGTGGGGAGCTCTGAGGAGTTGTACAAGATGGAGGGTTTTTATTGAAACGGTGTTGGGGGGGGTGGGCAAGAAAGTTATTAGCAAAAGAAAAGGATAGTTCCAGGCAGGAACAGGAGGTCTTGTCATGCAGATCACTTCAGCTTCCTCTGGGAGATGGAGAGGGCCTAGGTGGTGATTCCTTGGTCCCCATCAGAAAATTCCTAACTGATTCATTAAGACTACATTTCTGGGGCAATTAGATTAGGTTTTAAGCCTCAGTCTACTGACTTGAGGCCTTACCCCAAGCGATACCATTTTGGGCCTGTGGTTTTCTTTGTAACAGAGTAAATGACTTAGATATAAATTTGATTTATATATAAATTTAGATATAAATTTGAAGTAAGAGCCTGTAGATGCGATTTTTTGCAACAGTTCTATATTATGGTATGTGTACTTACAATTAGTTTCCCCAAATCTTTTTGTAAACTGAAACAAGTTTTGCTAAGTTAAATTTCTTGAGTATCTAGATTATTTCCAAATGAGATAAAATACTGGAACATTAATTATTAAATCTAGGTTTATCTACTTTGGCTTCCTTATTACAGAGAAACTAAAAATAAATTTGGGTCTGTTAATAAGCGTGTTTGGGTTTGTTAATAAGCCTTCATTGGAAGGCTGTACGTTGAAAAAGCCCATCATGGTGTCTGTTGTCAATCGGATGGGGGCCCCCAAATGTGGAACGAATGATTAGGTGGAAGCTGGTGGAAAGGGCCAAGATCAAGAATTCACCTGAGGCAAACAAACAAACAAAACAAACAAAACAAACAAAGAGTTCACCTGAGGAAGAACAAAGGTACAAGTTTATTGAATACACTTCAAGGGGTTAGCAGGAAGGACAGCTGAGGAGAGATTGTCTGCAATGAAGCAGTGGGCTGGGGCTGTTTTTATTTATTTATTCATTTATTATTTTTATTTTTTTATTTTATTTTTTTGCTGGGGCTGTTTTTATTTATTTATTTATTTGTTTGTTATTTTTATTTTTTTATTTTATTTTATTTTTTTTTGCTGGGGCTGTTTTTAAAGGGGGAAGAGGAAGAGGTGTGGCGACATGGAATTTTCCCTTTTTCCCTTTTTTGGTACCTGTGCCTGGTTGTAAGTAGCCTATTGGTCAGTTAGGGCTTATGGATATTTCGAGGTGGGTCACCTGATGGGCCTGTCTGTATTCAGCCAGGTGGTCGCTGGGGACCCTTTTGTCTTGCTCTCTCATTCCTGAAAGTGGCCTCTAGGGGCACTTGGGTGGCTCAGTTGGTTAAGCGTCTGACTTTGGCTCAGGTCATGATCTCATGGTTTGTGAGTTCAAGCCCCGTATGGGGCTCTCTGCTGTCAGCACAGAGCCCACTTTGGATCCTCTGTCCCCTCTCTCTCTGCCCCTGCCCTGCTCATTTTCTCTCTCTCAAAAATAAATAAACATAATAATAATAATAATAATAAAAGGGGCCTCTACTCCCATGTGTCTAGAAATTAAAAAATGTATTGATAAATTTACATATCTAAAGAACACTGGTGTAACAGTTCATAATTGCTTACTGCTTAGTTTTTACTTTGTTAACGTTTCTAAAGGTTAAAAATTTGAGTTCATATATATCATTAAAGTTACTAAAATTAATAAGAGAACATCTCCATATGCCAGGAATGTAGGATGTGTTTTCAGTAACAGAAGGTATAAGAAATAGAAATGTATTTTTTTTGTTGAGGGAAAAGAAAATAATTTTGTCCTAAGGTGAAGCTCATTGTTTAAAGAAGAAAAACATAGCACAAAATCAAAATGTAAAAAATAATAGTAACGATAAAGTTGTAGAAGGTTTGTGGAAAAGGAGTCCTTGAAAAGGAATTTTAATGTGTGGTCAACCTGGCTAACATTAAAATTAATTTATTTACAAATAAGTTTTATTTATTTATTTAAAAAAAATTTTTTAACGTTTATTTATTTTTGAGACAGAGAGAGACAGAGCATGAACAGGGGAGGGGCAGAGAGAGAGGGAGACACAGAATCGGAAGCAGGCTCCAGGCTCTGAGCCATCAGCCCAGAGCCCGACGCGGGGCTCGAACTCACGGACTCATAGACTGTGAGATCGTGACCTGAGCTGAAGTCGGACGCTTAACCGACTGAGCCACCCAGGCGCCCCCACTTTTGACATTTTTTTTTTTTAATTTTTTTTTTAACGCTTATTTATTTTTGAGACAGGGAGAGACAGAGCATGAACAGGGGAGGGTCAGAGAGAGAGAGACACAGAATCTGAAACAGGCTCCAGGCTCTGAGCTGTCAGCACTGAGCCCAACGCGGGGCTCGAACTCACGGACCGTGAGATCATGACCTGAGCCGAAGTCGGACGCTTAACCGACTGAGCCACCCAGGTGCCCCTACAAATAAGTTTTAATATCAAAACTAAGTTGGTGCAAAATTAGAATTTGGCGTTCTGTCTGTTAAAAAGACAAAGTTTTTCTTTTTTTCCCCCTGGACTTTTGGTCTGGTTAAGTCTTTTTGAGCTGGAACATTACTAACAGATTTGCTAATAAACTAATTGGACTTATCTGATACGTCACATTACATGAGAAGCATTGTCAAATAAGCAGTAATTCTAAGCCTTCTTTATGTTGCATTGTAAAATTGTGGCAAGTGGATGAGGTCCATTGTTCTTCTGGAGAAAAACAAGAAGGCCCCTCATTGCCAGGCTTTTGCCACCTTGACGTCCTTACAACATGGCAGCGGTCTGCTCCTGACGTAGGAAAATGAAGGCGGGCAAACAGTGGCTGTAGACAAAATGAACAGTCGGAATTATGGGAAACCCAAGAAGGCCGCTTGGTTCTCCCTGGCTCCCTGACCAGCCCCATGTTTCAGCTTTTGCGTTCTTTCACCCACCATAGTACATTTAAGATGACTCCAATTACACACAGACATTGGTGGAGAGACATCTATAAAGCTGCAAAAGTCTGAAATAAAACAAAACAAAACGAAACCGTTTTCATTCCCAGAGACCCCAGACCTCCCTCTCTCTAGACCCTTTGCGCACCTGTACCTTGGAATCATTCGACGGCCAGTCGGTATGGGTTATCAGTATGCCCCTTCAGAAAAGGACCAAAGAGGATGATAGACTTGAAGTATGTAAACCTCGAGTGTGTGACTATCACAAAGAAAAAGCAAAAACATCGGACCTGTGAATGCTGCACAGAGGGTCAACAGAAGGTTCGAGAACTACAGAGCACAGCTGACAGTGGTGCAAATTCCTTAAATTTTGAGCACAACTCTGTTAAGCTGAGGGTCTGATCAAGAAGGGGGAATTGTAGGGATGCCTGGGTGGCTCAGTTGGTTAAGTGTCCAACTTCGGCTCAGGTCACAATCTCACCGTCCGTGAGTTCGAGCCCTGCGTCCGGCTCTGGGCTGATGGCTCAGAGCCTGGAGCCTGCTTCCGATTCTGTGTCTCCCTCTCTCTCTGCCCCTCCCCCGTTCATGCTCTGTCTCTCTCTGTCTCAAAAATAAATACACGTTAAAAAAAAAATTAAAAAAAAAAAAGGAAGGGGGAATTGTTAACAAGAAAACCACAGCCCCACAATGGCTTCACTTAGGTTAAGGTTTCGAGTCAGTAAACCAAGACTTACTGCCTAACCTGACTGCAGTTTCAACCCCCCAGGAATGTAATTTTTAACCAGGCAACGTGGAATTTGCTGGTCAGTAGCAGCAAATGGCTGGATAGACCCCTTGCCTAAACAGGCGCACCCTTGCCTAAACAGCACGTTCCTTGCTAATAAAGTCCTTCCCTCCCCCCCCCCTCCCCCCCCCCCCCTCCCCTCCCCTTTCTTTCTTTCTTCCTTCCTTCCTTCCTTCCTATCTTTCTTTCTTTCTTTCTTTCTTTCTTTCTTTCTTTCTCTCTCTCTTTCTCTCTCTCTCTCTCTCATCTTCTCTCTGCCTTTAAAAACCTTCCTTTTGTTTAGCACAGGTCCCCTCTACTTGCTAGATATGATGTTGCCTGATTTATGAATCATTTAATAAAGTCGATTAGATCTTCCAGTTCACTCAGTTAAATTTTGCTCTTTAACACATGCGTGGGGTGGACTGGAGCCAAGAGGGGATGTGAAGGGCCAAGCAGGGGTGACGGCGTAAGACGTATGCAGGGTGCACGCTGTGGGTGTGGTGAGGGATGTGTGAGTGCCCAGACCCTTCACGTGACAGAGATGCTGTTGACCACTGGGCCCCAAGCTCCCTTTCAGCTTTATTATCCAGCACTGCCCCCCGCCCCCCGCCCCCCGCCCCTACACACCACAGGCACTTGTCCTGCCGTCCATGCCCCAGAGCATGGAGAACTTTCTTCTCTGCTGGGCATTTCTGTTCGGCTTTAAAAATAATGGTAACGTTACTTATCTACTTTGTGAGCCTCTATGGTTTTTGCATTCTGAATCCTTAATATGACAGGTTGATTAAAGCTTTACAAAAATAGCAGTTAATATTTGCACTGGGGTTACTTACCCATTTAAAATTTAAAACTTAATTATATAAGAGTTTACCTGTTCCATTATGGATGCAATACATGTTCCTCATGGTGGATTTAGAAAATACCAGCAAAGTTGAGGAAAGAAATCACCCCGTGTCACTGTTTAAAAATTTTATTCTGGAGGCACCCGGGTGGCTCAGTTGGTTAAGAGTCCGACTCTTGATCTTGGGTCAGTTCATGATTTCATGGTGTGTGGGATCGAGCCCCACGTTGGGCTCTGTGCTGACAGTATGGATTCTGCTTGGGATTCTCTCTCTGTCTACCCCTGCTCCACTCTCTCTCTCATAAAAATTTTTTTTTTTAATTCTGGTTTTTTTTTGTTTGTTTAATGTAGCCATAATTTGTGTGTGTGTGTGTGTGTGTGTGTGTGTGTAATATGTACATATAATCATTCATAACATATGCATGTATAATATATATCATACAGATATATATTGTATATCATATATGTATGCAGATATATATCATACATATATGATAAATATATGCAGAAGTATGTATCATACACATTTCCAGAGACCCCCAGCCTTTTCAAAGGTCATTCCGATAGCTTCATAGCATTACGTTGTAGAAATAAATAAGCACCATTTTAGAGTATTTGACACTGGGACTATATCCAAATTTGTTGTAAATAATATTATAATATATATCTTTGTATGCAGAGTCACTTTCAAATTAAGTTTTCTGTAAGGTAGATTGCTAAAGTGGAATTATTGACTCATGGGAAACAGACATATTCTTTAACATCTTGACTAATGGCTTTGCTTTCTTTTTAATGTTTTTAAAATTGTTGTCTTAATGTTTATTTATTTTTTGAGAGAGAGAGAGACAGAGTGCAAGCTGGGGAGGGACGGAGAGAGAGGGAGACACAGAATCCGAAGCAGGCCCAGGCTCTGAGCTGTCAGCACAGAGCCCAACGCGGGGCTTGAATCCACAGAGTATAAGATCATGACCTGAGCTGAAGTCAGACGCTTAACTGACTGAGCCACCCAGGCGCCCTTTGATTAATGGCTTTCAAAAGTGTTCTTCCCTTGTGTGCCACCTCATGTCATGTGAGAGAGATCCGGGCTCTGGGCCCTTGCCAGAACTGGGCGGGCCACTCAGTCTTAATAGGCTGCTCTTTTCCATTAACGTAATTTGGCCCAGGACATCGTTCACGTTTCCTGCATTTTAACTATATTGAGTGACTGTTCTGTGAGTGTGTGAGTTATTTATGACCTGTAGGAGAAAAAGCCAAATAATCAGAGGTCCTTGTCATTTATTCAGGTTTCCACGTCCCGGAGGCTTTGATGAGGACGTTACCGACAGCCGCCAACACCACCTCGGCACGTCCTGTGCTACCCAGCCCTTGACCGTCTTCACCCTGGAGCCGAATCTCTTTGTAACTTTTTGAAGTTACGCATGCTCCACGTTAATGCAGGAAAAGTATTAGAGGTGATTCAGCAATAAGGAGGTATATAGATTGGACGTAATGAGGACTCTTTAAATAAATAAAATTGTCTATGAAATCACTTCGAATGTTCCTCTAGCGATGACACTTTTCAACCCCTGACGTTACTATTGGTGAGTAAAGAAAGTCTAAAGAATCAGTCAAAAAGCCGCAGATTTCTTTTTTTCCCACGTGTTTACATCCTCTCCCCTGTCGTTCGTGTTTTTAGGAGAAATGGGAAACAAGATCATTGTTTTCTGACGTGCCTTATACGTGTTCCCACAAATCCTCGGTGTTGGCCTTCACACGGCGGTTGAATCCTGTCAACTTTTGCTCATGTGTTCTGGACCCCAAATTAGGGAATCGGGTTGTACTTGAGTATGGAAGTTATTTTGTAGATCTTGTTTTCATTTTCGATTAAGCCCTATATAAAAGCAATTTGTCTGTAACCACCAGGTCCACTGCCTGGAATTTTAAGTATGACAAAGAAAACATGGGCTTTTAAAACAAATGGAATGTTGAGAGCAGGCGTGAGGAGCACGAGCGCATTTTTTTTAGGTGCAGATAATTTTCAGGTACAAATAATCCGGTGCAAAAAAAAAAAAAGAGAAATGAACTATTTTGGTATGACTAAACAAAAATCCTCACTGAAGTAATGTGTGGATGCGTTAACCCACTTACGGTGTTGGGGTTTATTATTAATAAATGTGAATTTCAGTTGTACTTTCCCTTTGGTATTTCTGAGTCTGCTTCCATGTCTTTTTTCATTTTATATTAGAATTTCAGTCACTGTCATGCATTTTTCTTGACCCTTTTCTGAGTAGCGTGGCAGAGAGCTTCCTTGCAAAGGAATGAGCGGACTCCACGGACGTTTACCTCCTGTGGTTGGTGGGGGTCGGGGTGCATCGTGAACGACACAATCCACCTGAGGCATGACGGCCAGTGACGGCGAGGAGACTGGCCAGTGGCCAGTGAAGAGCAGCTCTTCCTTGGCTGGGTTCTGGGACTGAAATGAACCTCCATTCCCAGCACCCTGTGAGGAGAAAGGGTTAAGTTAGCTCTGTCCCCGGCTAAGGTTTGGAAATGATGACGTTGAAAAATCATGCCAACTGTAAAGTCGGCCATTGAAATGGAGAAGCAGATTTTTCCTTTTAAAGTTCTGGAGAGGGGCGCCTGGGTGGCTCAGTCGGTGAAGTGACTTTGGCTCAGGTCATGATCTCGTGGTCTGTGAGTTCAAGCCCCGCGTCGGGCTCTGTGCTGACAGCTCGGAGCCTGGAGCCTGCTTTGGATTCTGTGCCTCCCTCTCTCTCTCTGCCCCTCCCCCACTCATGCTCTGTCTCTCTCTCTCTCTCTCTCTCTCTGTCAAAAATAAGTAAACATTAAAAAAAATTTTTTTTTAAAGTTCTGAAGAGAAAAAATTTCAGAAGAGAGGTGCTTTGTTGGCTCAGTCAGAAGAACGTGTGACTCTTGATCTTGAGGTCGTGAGTTCAGGCCCTACATTGGGTGTGGAGATTATTTAAATGAATAAATAAATACAAATTAAAAAAAATTATGTTTATTTTTGAGAGAAAGAGCATGGGCAGGGGAGGGGCGAGAGGGAGGGAGACCCAGAATCCCGAGCAGGCTCCAGGCTCCGAGCTGTCAGCACAGAGCCTGATGCAGAGCTCTAACCCATGAACTGTGAGATCATGACCCGAGCTGAAGTCGGATGTTTAACAAACTGAGCCACCTAGGTGCCCCAATAAATACAAATTTAAAAAATAAATTTCTGAATAGAAATCAGGGAGGGGGATAAACAGAAATACACAAAATTAGTGCCCATGAGCTCTCTCGTCTGTGGAGAACGTGGAGGATAGGGGTGAGTCCTGTGTCATGCCGGGGAGTGTTGCCCTTCACTCTATTCTCATGGCACACTTCACCATCAATCACCATTTCTTCATAGGAAGCTAGATTTACCGAATCCCCTTCTTCTTCCAGCTCATTCCTAGAAGGAGCAAGGTCATTGATGTACCGTTAACAGTTGAAGCAATTCTGACCTCTGTACTCTGAACACAGTTCCTGGCTTTCACTGGAGTCAGGGAGGGAGAGGGTGACTTGGGATTGGAAGAGAGACTAGGACACATTTAATCTGTTTAGGCCTAAATAACTATGGTGAAGAACAACGTTCAAGGACCGATCTTCCCAGAGCACTAAAGGGCCCCCAGTGTGTATTGTCGGCTGGGAAAAAGGATTCGCTGTGCTTTGGGGATTTTCCCTTTATCGATTTAAGATAATCTCCATTCGTGTGGACAATTCTTTCTCCTTCTCTCTCTCTTTTTTTTTTTTAATGTTTACTTATTTTTGAGAGAGCACTAGCAGGGGAGGGGCAGAGAGGAGATGACAGGATCCAAAGCAGGCTCTGCATTGTCAGCACAGAGCCCGACTCGGGGCTCAAACGCACAAACCGTGAGATCGTGACCTGAGCGGAGGTTGGACGCTTCACTGACTGAGCCACCCAGGCGCTTCTTTCCTCTTCACTTCTCTTTTCTTTTTTTCCCCCTAATCTTTGACGATTCTGGTGGATCTTGAATTGTACCGTCCTAACCCGACAGTGCCTCTCTCCTTGACCAAACTCGTCAGGTTCCTCTGAAGCCCCTTCTCCACTAGGCCTCAACCTTGACCCTGGCCAGGCCTGCATAGCCCAGTTTAGCAAGAATCCTGCTAAATCAGTTGAGAGAGCACCCTCACCCTTGATCTCTGATCACTTTCGTTATTGGATTGAGTTCCTCATCCACCGTTGCTGTGGAAGACCTCGGCCTGCCTTCAGCAAGAATCCTGCGAACTCGGTTTATCAAGAATCCTACTACCCTTGATGGTCCCTGTTAAGTAATTTTCCATCCACTGATCCCCACTCTCTGCATGTTGGCCGTAAATCCCCACTTGTCTTTGCTGTGTTCAGAGTTGAGACCTATTGTAATATCTCTATTGCAATCGCCTTATTTTAAAAAAAATTTTTATGTTTATTCATTTTTGAAAGACAGAGACAGAGCACAAGCAGGGGTGGGGTGGAGAGAGAGGGGGACACAGAATCTGAGGCAGGGCCCAGGCTCTGAGCTGTCCGCGCAGAGCCCTACGCAGGGCTCGAGCTCACGAACTGCGAGATCATGACCTGAGCCGAAGTCGGATGCTCAATTGACTGAGCCACCCAGGTGCCCCCTTTTTGTTTTCATGTCTTAATTTTTTTTATGTTTTAATTTTTTATGTTTATTCATTTTTGAAAGAGAGAGAGCACAAACGGGTGGGGCAGAGAGAGGAGGTAATTGCCTTATTTTTTTTTATTGACGTACAACATTGTATGTAAGGTATGCAGCATAATGATGTGTGTGTGTATTATGAAATGATCACAGTTAAGTCTAGTTAACACCCATTACCTCACACAGTTACAAGTTCTTTTCTGGTGTTGAGAACTTTTAAGATTTAATCTCTCAACAACTTTTACCTTCACAGCACAGCATTGTTAACTATAGTCGATAGACTGTATGTTACGTCCCCAGAAACCCATTTATCTTACGACAGGAAGGTTCGGTCTTTTGACACCCGCACTTACTCTGCCCACCTCCCCACCTCCTGCCTTTGGCAAACCAGTCTTTCCTCAGTATCAGCGCGTTGTTTATGTTTTTGTTTTGTTTTAGGTTCCACATGTACATGAGATCATTTGGTATTTGTCATTCTCTGACTTATTTCACTTAGCGTAATATCCTCAAGGTCTATGCACTTTGTCCTGAATGGCATGATTTCATTTGTTTTTAATAAGGCTGAATAATATTCCACTGTATACACGCACCGCATTTTCTGTATCTGTTCATCTGTCCAGTGGATCTTTATGTTGTTTCCATGTCCTGGCTATTGGAAATAATGCTGCAGTGAACATGTGGGTGCATAAATCTTTTCAAATTCGTGTTTTCACTCTCTTTGGATAAATACCCAGAAGTGGAATTGCTGGAATCTATGGCGGTTCTGTTTTTATTTATTATTATTAGTTAATTCTTTTTTTAAATGTTTATTTTTGAGAGACAGAGTGTGAGAGGGGGAGGGGCAGAGAGAGAGGGAGACACAGAATCCGAAGCAGGCTCCAGGCTCCGAGCTGTCAGCACAGAGCCCGACATAGGGCTCGAACTCACGAACCGTGAGATCGTGACCTGTGCTGAAGTCAGATGCTTAACTGACTGAGCCACCCAGGCGCCCTGGCAGCTCTGTTTTTAAATTTTAAGGATCCTCCAAACTGTTTTCCATAGTGGCTGCACCAATTTGCATTGCCACCAACAGTGTACAAGTCTTCCCTCTTCTCCACAGCCTCCCCAACACTTACCTCTTTTTGATAATAGCCATTCCAACACATGTGAGGTGATACCTCACTGTGGTTCTGATTTCCATTTCCCTGCTGAGTGATGTCAAGTACCTGTACCTGTTTGCGATTGTATGTCTTATGTGGAAAATGTCTATTAAGTTTTCATTTTTTAAAAGATTTCATTTTTTAATTTTTATTAAAAATTTTTTGATGTTTATTTTGAGAGAGAGAGAGAGAGAGAGAGAGCAGGCGCGCAAGTGGGGGAGGGGCGGAGAGAGAGGGAGACACAGAATCCAAAGCAGGCTCCAGGTTACGAGCTGTCAGCACAGAGCCCCACGTGGGGTTCGAACTCATAAACCTAGAGATCATGACCTGAGCCAAAGTCAGTAGTTTGATTGAGCCACCCAGGCGCCCCTTTAAAATTTGATTTTTAGGGGCGCCTGGGTGGCTCAGTCGGTGGAGCGTCGGACTTCAGCTCAGGTCATGATCTCGTGGTCTGAGTTCGAGCCCCGCGTCAGGCTCTGTGCTGACAGCTTGGAGCCTGCAGCCTGCTTTGGATTCTGTGTCTCCCTCGCTGCCCCTCCCCCGCTCATGCTATGTCTCTCTCTCTCTGTCAAAAATAAATAAACATAAAAAAAAATGTTTTAAAGGTTTTATTTTTAAGTAATCTCTACACCCAATGTGGGGCTTGAACCCGAGATCGAGTTGCATGCTCTACTGAGCCAGCCAAGTGCCCAATGCTGCTCATATTTAAATTGGATTTTTTTTTCTTTGGCAATTTAATTGTAGGAGTTTTTCATAATTTTTGGATATTAACCCCTTATCAGCTACATGACTTGTAAATAATTTTTCCCATTCTGTAGGTTGTCTTTTCATTTTGTTGATGGTTTCTTTTGCCAGACACAAGCATTTTAGGTTGACTAGTTCAACTTGTTTATTTTTCTTTTGCTTTTGGTGTCTTGTCACATATTTTGGTGATTCTTGTGTCTGATGTAAGGTAGAGGTGCAGTTTCATTCTTTTTCAAGTGTCAGGATAATTAAAAAAACTTTTTTTTAATGTTTATTTATGTTTGAGAGAGAGGTAGAGTATGAGTGGGGAGGGGCAGAGAGAGAGAGAGACAGAGAGAATCCAAAGCAGGCTCCAGGCTCTGAGCTGTCAGCACAGAGCCCAACGCGGGCCTCGAACTCAGACTGCGAGATCATGACCTGAGCTGAAGTACGACGCTTAACCGACTGAGCCACCCAGGTGCCCCAGGAGCCTAATTCTCTTAAACCACCTTGACCCTGATGACTGACCTTGTGGTTTGAAACATGACCTGATTTGAAAGAGACCAGTGACTGTGGTCAGTGCCTGCAGCGCCAGTTGGACATTCCCTTCTGCCCTGAAGCCTCCGGATCTTGTGCCAGTACCAACCTTCCAAACCGTGGCCCTGGGGAAGGCTGCCGGGAGGAGCGCACCGCGCCCTAAGCCCTGCAGAGGGCGCTCTCGTCCGCCCAGTGCAACTCCGACCTGCGGCTCGGAGAGCCCGGGCGCACGGCCAGCTCCCCGCCAGCCCCTGTTCTCCGGCCCTGCGCGCCTGGTCGCATCCGGCCGCCCTGATTCCGGCTCCCGCAAGCTCCCTGGTCCTGCTTGGCAGGCGGGGAGGGTGGTGGAGGTCAGCGGATACTCCGTGCCAGCCCTCCATTATCCCCAAGACAGGGATCTCCCCGCTGCCTGCTTTCTAATTTAGAAATCACGCTTTGTCCTGCAAACTTGGTATCTGACCATTTTACGTTTAATAAAAACCCATAAATACGTAAATAAAGAGGTCACTTGTAGCGGTAGCGGTCGTGGGGGAAGGCGCACCGCCTTGCAGCCGCAGGCGGCGGAAGGCGGAGGAGGCGGTGGGGCGAGGACCTTGCAGCAGCGGGGCCACCCCCTCCCACCGCAGCGCCCCAGGGGCCACCCCTCGGTAGAAGGTCGTGCGATACTGCGAGCGGCCCGGAAGGGGTTCGGGAGCGGCCCTTCCTTTGGGCTCCGGGCCAAGGGCCGCACCAGGCGGCGACCGCTCTCTGGACCGGTGGCGGCTGGGCGTCCGCGGAGGGCCCGCCGGAGCTGTCGCCGCCCGCGCCCGCTCCGCCATGGGCGCCGCCGGCTCGTCGGCCCTGGGCCGCCTCGGCCTCCCCGCGTCGCGCCTCCCCGCGCAGCCCCGGCCCGGCTGGCTCGCGGTGACCGCGCTGGGACTGGCCGCCGTGGCGCTGGGGACCGTCGCCTGGCGCCGCGCGCGGTCCAGGCGGCGCCGGCGGCTGCAGCAGGTGGGCACGGTGGCGCAGCTCTGGATCTACCCGGTCAAGTCCTGCAAGGGGGTGGCGGTGAGCGCGGCGGAGTGCACGGCCCTGGGGCTGCGCTGCGGCCACCTGCGGGACAGGTAGGGCCGAGCCGGGCGGGGCTCCGCGGGGAGGGCTTCGGGCGGGGGCGGGGGCGGTCTGCAGAGTCCGCCAGCGGGTCCTTCCTTCCCTTTCAATGGGGCAAGGACAAAGAGAACGAGGGGCAACTACGTCCCAACAGCCGACCCCAGGGGCCCGAGACCCAGGGCCTAAGTGTCCCGACCCGCTTTCCCGAGACGGCTGCATTTCCACCCCCCACGGGCGCTTTCACGTCTGCGCTCCTGCCGAGCAGTGGTCGGGGCGCCCAGGTGTCTGTCGCGTGCCCTCCAACTTCTTCAACCCCATCTAGCAGAGGCGGCGAGCTTCCAGGGATTGGTCCCCGCCACATTAGTTTCATTCAACTGTCTCTGGAGAACTTGGGGGAAACTTGGGGCGGCGGAGCGCAGCCCTCAACGGGCGCACCCAGGTGGAGCGCCCCTAAGGACGGCTGTTGAAGCTTAAGCTTCTTGCGGCCGGAGAAGTGCTATTGCCTCTGTTTCCCTAATGCGCGCCGGCACTCTTTTTATGAACAAAGGAACTGGGGTTCGCGCCACCCAAAGGGGGAGCCAGGACTCTTGTTTTGTTTAGCACGTGGGTGCTTTGTGAAGAGTCGTTTTATTAATGGCCTATCAGGGTAGTCACGATCTGCGTGCATTCCTGGGGTTCAGCGAAGGTTGCAACGGCCCGGAGTGAGCGGCTTTGTTCTCTTCCGGGTCTGGCGTCAGGCCAGCCCCGGGCCTCACTAAGGCTGCGCCTCAAGCTCTTTCCTTCCAGACGAGCCCCCAGCTCCTGCAAGTAACCCAGAACTGGGCAGGGGGGACGGCCGTGGCCCGCCCCCGCCCCTCCCCCCGCCTTGCAGCAGAGAGGCGGAGGGCCATTCACGACATTTGTGAGTGGTGAGCTCTGCATCTTTGCTTCTGGAAGCAAGGCGAGAATCCTAGATATTTCATGGTTTGTACAGAGGTCACCAACTCCGAAAGACGGTCCGATGTATTGAATTTGTTTTGTAGGCCCCGGAGGCAAAGGGTATTGTACTGTACCGACTGAGAGTATTTACTGAGCTCATACGATAATAAATAATTACAAGAGCTGGCATTTGTGGCAGGCGCTATTTTTGTCATCATGCTACCAGCAAGCCTGAAGGAGAAGGGGCATAGCGGACTCCGTGTGACCAGTGCCAGGGAGCACAGAGAAGGAGCCCCAGAAACTCTCTGGGGTGGCCAGGAGGGTAAAGACCCCGGATTCGGGGGGGAAGGTATGCTGGGGGAAAGGCTAGTGCCCTCTGAGGGAATGACCGAAAGGGACTGAAAACGGAGATACAAGTACACCAGCCTTCACTGCAGCATCACCCACAGTAGCCCAAGGGTGAAATCAACCCACATATCCATCAACAGATGACTGGATAAACAACATGTGGTATAGACGCACCCCGGAATAGTGTTTAGCCACAAAAAGGAACGAAGTTCTGATCCACACTGCAGCATAGATCTTACAAGCATCATGTTAGGTGAAATAAGCCAGACACAAAAGGGCAAATATTATATGATTCTAATGATATGAAATATCTACAGTAGGCAAATTCATAGAGACAGGATGTGGATTGAAGTTTCCCAGGGGGTCAGGGGAGAGGAGAGAGAAGGGGGAGTTATTGCTTAATGGGTTCAAAGTTTCTATTTGGGGTGACGACAAAGTTTTGGAAATAGATAGTGGTGATGGTTGCATAACATTGTGAAGGTACCCAGGGTCATAGAATTGTGCACCTAAGATAGTTAAGAACACATTAAAAAAAAAAAAATCTGTTTTCTGTTGATGGACACTTGGGTTGTTTCCTCCATCTTTCGGCGTTGTGAACATTGCTTCTGTGAACATCACGGTATGCGTATCTGCCCTGTTTTCAATCCTTTTGGATATACGGAGGAGCATGCTAGACATTTGATGTTGCATATATTTTACCATAATTAAAAACATTTAAAAAGCTGGCCTGCGTGAGGGCACAGGGGGTTGTGAATGGCTGGTGAGCAGCTGGTTATGAAGGGCCTTGCCTGCCTTGCTGAAGATTCAGGGTTTTATCCTGAAAGCAGGAACCATGGAGGGATTTTTCACGGGGGGGGGGGGGGGGTGGGGGGTGGGGGGGGGGTGGAATTTTCTAGATTTGTAGTTTAGAAAGATCAGACCGCCATCATCACCTGGAAGAATTATTACACGAAGAAGACTATTCATGTGCTGGGAGCAAGGATCTGGGGCAGGGCAGAGCTCTGACTGGGTCCAGGATGAGGGCCGATCGGCAGTTCAGGGAAGGGCTTCCATTAACCTTATTTTTCTCGTGTAGCTGAAACATCTCAACCATGATGACCCACTGGGGGTGGCGCACAGGAGCTTTAACGCCCTAACGTATTTGCCGTCTTTCAATCTTATGTCTGTGGATTCCAAGAGCACGAGCTCACTTCTATAACTGTAGTCACTCGACCCAGTGAGAAATGATCAAAATGTCAATATATTCAGCTTCCTTGGTAGCTGAGAAATAACCCTTAGGAATGGCTCCCCCCCCCTACCGCCCCACCCCCCCAGAGAGTTTCCTGTTGCTCTGATTTCTCCATGTATCTTTTTTTTCTTGGAAGTACCTCTAGGTCAGGAGTCTTGGGTTAGAAGAAATATCGTCCATGGTAACAATAGACCTTTGAGCAAATTGCAGCATCCACAGCCCTGAATATTGAAACATTAATGTTTTAAAAGGCGGGGGTGGATTTGGCAAGGTACATGTAGCATCGTATGCTTCTCTGCCGAAGTCCACGCTCTGAGAACAATAGAGCCACAATCTCGTTATTGTGCTTCCTTCCGTGTGCCCTTCAAGTCTTTCTGGGAAATCGTTTCCTGTCGTCTCTCGGGGCACGTTTAACGAAAAGTGGTCAGACCTTCTCGCAGTTGAGATGAAAGTATGATAACGTCTTTGATTTCTGTGTCATCAAGGAGCTCTGCAGGTTCTGAAGAGATTATATACATTGGATGCTTGAGTGGTTACCAAACCCTTTGAAATAATGGGACAGACTCAGCCTTGCTGTGCTGTTGAGTTGATGTTTAGGACAGACAGACAGACACGCACGCACACGCACACACACACACACACACACACACACACACAGTCACACACACCAGGCTTATGGGGAGGAAATGAAAGAAGACTGTGCATGACCAGAGCTCCCGCAGTGACTGGATGCCTTTCACATTGGGCCACGCATCTCTTGGGTTTTCAACATGGCAGGTTTTGGCTTGTGGTCAACGAGAAGGGGAACATGGTCACTGCTCGGCAGGAACCCCGTCTGGTCCTGATTTCCCTGACTTGTGAGGGCGATGCCCTGACCCTCAGTGCAGCCTACACGAAGGACCTGCTGTTGCCCATCAAGACACCTGCCACAAATGCTGTGTACAAGTGCAGGTAAGGGAAAGGTATGTCGTACTCCTTGTGTGAGTATTTATTCACGCAGTTTTGAGGGAGCGTGAACTAGGAGGAGTCCTGAAAAAAAGACACTGGTGATAATTAACCATTGATTGAGAACATACTGTATGTAGGGCCAAGTCCTCAACATCATGATGATGTAAAACAAAGAGGAACAAGGAAGCAGCTTCAAAAAAAAAAAGGAAGGAAGGAGGAAAGAAAGGAAGAAAGAGAGAAAGAAGGAAAGAAGGAAAAGGGGCAGCTGGGTAGCTCAGTCTGTTAAGCATCTGACTCTTGATTTTGGCTCAGGTTGTGATCTCACGGTTCTTGGGATCGAGCCCCACATCAGGCTCTGTGCTGCTTAGCACAGAGCGTGCTTGGGATTCTCCCTCTCTCTCTCTCTCTCTCTCCCTCTCTCTCTATTTCTCTCTCTCTCTGCCTCTCCCCTGCTTGTGTGTGCACATGCACTCTCGCCCACTCTCTCTCTCAAAACAAGTAAATAAACTTAAAAATAAAAGGAAGCAGCTTCAGAAATGTGTGTTAATGTGGGGCTGAGAGACAGAGAAGTCCTATGTAGAAGTCCTATGTAGAAAACCATGGGAAAAAAGCATATTCACATGTCAGCGAGAGAGAAATAAGGATAAAGGACAAAAATGGGGTGGGAGTGACAGTGGAAAATGTCCAGGAGGAGGTGAGATTAGATCTACCATTACCGTAGGACTTGCCCTATTTTGCCTGGAAAGACTGGGAACCTTCCACACCTAGGAAAGAAGTCGCAAATGTTTTTGTAAACTATGAAGTCGCAAATGTTTTGTGAACATTTGGTACTAATGAAAGGAAGTTCTAGACAGAAAGTTCTAGACAGAAAACCTACGTCCAGAAGAGTGATCTGAGCCACAGATGCCCATGGGTCTGCATGTAGTGAGGGCACAGACTCAACCAGGAGGTCACTCTGTACAGAGGCTCGTTCCCCAACATTAGAAGGACTGCCAAGAAGCGATTAGTGTAGGAAAACTAGCTTCGCTTCTGAGAGCTCATGTCTAGAGTTGACTTTTTATCCCATTATGGGAAAATAGAATTGGGTCTAATTCTACTCTTGTCACAGTTTCTGTATGTCGAATTAAAATGCATTGTGGGGCGCCTGGGTGGCTCAGTCGGTTAAGCGTCCAACCTCAGCTCAGGTCATGATCTCGCGGTCCGTGAGTTCGAGCCCCGCGTCGGGCTCTGGGCTGATGGCTCAGAGCCTGGAGCCTGCTTCTGATTCTGTGTCTCCCTCTCTCTCTGTCCCTCCCCTGTTCGTGCTCTGTCTCTCTCTGTCTCAAAAATAAATAAACGTTAAAAAAAATTAAATTAAAATAAAATAAAATGCATTGTGAATGCATTTTGTTTTTATGTAGTCCAAGCCTATCATAGAAAGTAACATCACAGCAAAAAAATATAGATCCGAGTTAGCTGAAAAGTATCTGAAGACCCCAAGAAGTTTATAAGATGCAATACCAGTATAGTTTCGACACTGTCTTAGAGTTTGAGACCTGATATGTTCTTATTTTAATTTTGATGATTTTTTTATTATAAACATAATACATATTCATTGTTGAAAAATTGTAAAATGCTAAACTAAAAAAACAGGAGTCAACAAAAACCTGTGAGGTAACTATAAATAATATTCCAATGTTTTCTTTCTGTCTTTGTAGCTCATACTTGGAAAGAAACAATGTAAAAATAATATAAAAATATAAAAATACACGATTAATGTCATATTCTTAAGTTGATATGTTGAGTACCTTTTCATATTATTAAAAATCTTCAAAATAACAGTTTTCATGTTAGCATACTGTTTCATCCTGAGGGTGTCCTAATATGCATTTTAACATTTTAAAATGAGAGCAGACTGAGATGATATCAGAAATGAAAGAGGAGGCATTACAACTGATACCACAGAAATACGAAGGATCATAAGAGACTGCTATGAAGAAAGCTAACCTGAAATAACTGGACAAAACAAAACAATAAAACAAAACCAGAGTGATTACTACCATCTACTGAGCACATCTGAAACCTGAGAATTGCTTTGGGGGATTTTGTATAGATTATCCCTGACCCTCAGAAGAAGGTTGTGATTTTATCCCCATTTTACTATTTTTTTGTTTTTGTTTTTGTTTTATTTTTATTAGTTTTTAATTTAATTTTTTATTTTTTAAAATTTACATCCAAATGAGTTAGCATATCATGCAACAATGATTTCAGGAGTAGCTGCCTTAGTGCCCCTTCCCCGTGTAGCCCATCTCCCTCCCACCACCCCTCCAGTAACCCTCTGTTTGTTCTCTATATTTGAGTCTCTTAGGTTTTTCCCCCTCCCTGTTTTTATATTATTTTTGTTTCCCTTCCCTTATGTTCATCTGTTTTGTCTCTTAAAGTCCTCGTATGAGTGAAGTCAGATGATTTTTGTCTTTCTCTGACTAATTTCACTTAGCATAATTTCACCCTCCAGTTCCATCCATGTAGTTGCAAATGGCAAGATTTCATTCTTTTTGATTGCTGAGAAATACTCCATTGCATATATATACCACATCTCCTTTATCTATTCATCCGTCGATGGACATTTGGGTTCTTTCCATACTTTGGCTATTGTTGATAGTGCTGCTATAAACATGGGGGTGCATGTGTCCCTTCAAAACAGCACCCCTGTATCTCTTGGATAAATGCCTAGTAGTGCAATTGCTGGGTCGTAGGGTAGTTCTATTTTTAGGAACCTCCATATTTTTTGAGGAACCTCCATACTGTTTTCCAGAGTGGCTGCACCAGCTTGCATTCCCATATCCCCATTTTATAGATGAAGAAACTAAGGCACAGAGTAAGAAATATCCTCCAAGGTCACTGGGCTAGTCATTTGTGGGAACAGGATTCACACCCAAGTAGGTCTACCTGACTCCTCTTTCTCAAACGTTGGGCATTTGCACAACACAACCGTGATTCATGCTGGTCACAGACCACCTCTCTCATGGTTGAACCTTGAACAATACAGGTTTGAACTCTGCACATCCACTTACATGTAGATTGTTTTCAACACATACAGTACAGCATTATAAATGCATTTCCTCTTTAAGATTTTCTTAGTAACATTTTCTTTTCTCTTGTTTACTGTATTGAAGGAATATGGTATGGAATACATAGAGCACACAAAATATGTGTCCATCAACTGTTTACGTTACTGTGGAACTTCTAGTCAACAGTTGGCTCTGCATAGTTACATTTTGGAGGAGTCATCAGTTCTAGGTGGATTTTTGACTGCATGGGGGGTTGGCACCTCTAACCTCTATGTTGTTCAAGGGTCAACTGTTTTTACGTAATGCTTTTCTTCCAATTGATTCAGCTTAAAAACAAACAAACGTTGAATGCATTTATTTAAAAAGGGAACCGTATAGGGATACCTAGACAACTTTCCCGGTGGAGGAGTTCACTGAAATAATAAATATGCTACAAATGGAATGTTACCTAATTCTAGCCAGAAATTATTGCCCGTAGAGGTTTCTGGACCTGAGGTCTGTTTTTCCTTTTTAGAAAGAGATTATCATCACGTGTTGCTGGACATTCGGGACTTCCTATCATGAAACTGAATAGAATTACTTTCTCTCTGTGCAGTTCACCATTCTTTCCTGTTGTACCCAAGTACTACCATTGTCTTGAATACCCACAGTAGCAATGGTCCTACACTTTAGAAACACTGGCCTATCCGAAGTGTTTCTTTCCTCTCTGCAGCTGTGAGATACGTATAACTCCCATACTGTCCTGCATGCTGTATATCAGGGAGAGTGGGGGAGACTTCAAATCCTATGCTTATTAGTAGCAATCAAATCAAATTAGATTATTATTTTATTTATTTATTTATTTAAGTTAATTTATTTTTGAGAGACAGAGAGAGACAGAATGCAAGTAGGGGAGGGGCAGACAGAGAGGGAGACACAAAATCTGAAGTGGGCCCCAGGCTCTGAGCTGTCAGCATAGAGAGAGCCCAACTCGGGGCTCGAACCCACGAACTGTGAGATCACGACCTGAGCTAAAGTTGGACGCTTAGCCGACTGAGCCACCCAGGGGTCCCTATTATTGTTATTATTAAAAAAAATTTTTTTTTAATGTTTATTTATTTTTGAGAGACAGAGTGAGAGCAGGGGAGGGACAGAGAGAGAGGGAGACGTGGAATCCAAAGCAGGCTCCAGGCTCTGGGCTGTCAGCACAGAGTCCGACGTGGGCTCAAACCCACAAACTGTGAGATCACGACCTGAGCTGAAGTCGGACGCTCAACCGGCTGAGCCACCCAGGTGCCCCCTGTTATTTTATAATGGGACATGTTTTGATGCAAATTTTATCTTTTTAGTTTAATTAAATTAATTTAATTAATTAATTTGATTTTATTATTTTTAAGCTTATTTATTTTGAGAGAGACAGAGAGAGCCTGCCAGTAGGGACGGGGCAGAGACAGAGGGAGAGGGAGAATCCCAAGCAGGCTCCACGCTATCATCACGGAGCCCCACGCAGGGCCTGATCCCCTGAACTGTGAGATCATGACTCAAGCTGAAACCAAGATGCTTAACTGAGTCACCCAAGGTGCTCCCAAATTAGATTATGAGTATTATCTATACTGTTTTAGATTTTATAGAACATTTTCACATACGTTGCTGAATCTAGTTGTATTATCATCATACTGGTAAAATATCGCCGGACCCTATTAATAAAGACTTCTGGCTGCTATCCAGCTGCGTGGACCAGATTTTGCAGTAATTTTGAGTTTACTTGATACTGATGCATTTGTTTTCCTCTGGAGAACTCAGTATCTTTTCAAACATCCGATCTGATTTTCTTCTCCCGTGCATTCCTTCCAGATAGGGAGGCACAGGCATGTATCATTCTATTGTAAACCTGGATAAAGCAAGGCTGGAAACTGTGACTTCATTTGTGTTTACACAGTGGTTCAGAGGCAGGACCAGGCTAAAATCATGTTTCCTGATAATTAAAGAATCGCAGTGACATCACAGCTTTTCTTTCTTCTCCTTCTCCTTCTCCTCCTCCTCCTTCTTCTTCTTCTTCTTCTTCTTCTTCTTCTCTCTTTTAAATTTTTAATTTGAGAGAGAGAGAGAGAGAGCATGAGTAGGTGAAGGGCAGAGGGAGAGAGAGAGAGACAGACAAAGAGAGAGAGAATCTTAAGCAGGCTGCATTCTCAGCATGGAGTCCGACATGGAACTTGATCCCACCACCTTAGCATCATGACCTGAGCTGAAATCAAGAGTCGGATGCTCAACTGACTGAGCCACCCAGCTGCCCCAAGACATCACAGCTTTTTGATATGTGTAGGACATGGTAGGGTGTCCCATGTTTTCAGAGCCATGACCAGGCTTTACTCCTGCCACTCCCTGCAGAGTGCACGGCCTGGAGATCGAGGGCAGGGACTGTGGGGAGGCTGCGGCCCAGTGGATTACTAGCTTCCTGAAGACACAGCCCTACCGCCTGGTGCACTATGAGCCTCACATGCGACCGAGAAGTTCTCACCAAATAATGGATGTGTTCCAGCCCACAGACCAGGTCAGAGGAGCATTCCTTGGCTTTGGCCTTCGGTGTGTCCTGTGGAAGGCAGGCTTTCTCAGGAGTGCACAGCAGTCACGTGCAGCCCATCAGGCAGGGCAGCATGTCGCTGAGTTCTGCTCTGTCATTTTGCCAGACAGCTCCCAGGAAGCTTGGCCTGAACAGCAGCTGGGGATTCTAAGGAACAGGCAAAATTAAAGCCCTTCCTTTGGGAACTTCCTCTGTGTTTCTTGATTTGGGGGACTCTTGCATTTTCCTGATGGCCATCTACCTTCCTATTTATGTAAGCCTTCCAGTGCCAACAGGGTTTCAAAACTTTTCCACTCTATTCTGTAATTGTATGTGGAGCTCAACCTTTTTACGGTGTGATTGCAATGGTCAGATCATGCTTGGGCAAACGAGTGTGGGCATGGAGATCCATAGACTTAAAGTGACTAAGTTGGCCCTTATAGGAATGTAAGGATTCATGGTAAAAGGAGGGGTTGGTAGCACAATTCCTATGGCCATTAAAAAAAATTCCATATATAGTCAGTAAAAGTACTTGATGTTGATTTGCAGGAGGCATCAAAATAGGTATCCGTGGAATCAGGGAATATTTTTATCATCCATAATGAGGTCATGAAGCTCATCAGCACTGGAGAAGTTGAGGCTTAGAAAGGTGGAGTGACTTCCTCAAGGGGACTTGGCCAGTGGCAGCTTTAGGATCCCAAGGCCACGTTTTTTTTTCATTCCATCATGTAATTCCTATTATCTGCAAGGCTCTTTAAGATTTCTGAACCACTGTGACTTTTCTATATAAAGAACTAAAGAAATACTTAGAAATAGTGTGTGTGTGTGTGTGTGTGTGTGTGTGTGTGTGTATGTGTGCTGGGAACTGGGGAGGGGAGGGTTCTAGGAACTAACCACATATGACCTCTGTGTGCCACGTTCTAACCACTTCTGTTTCCTTCCCAGATTGCGTACTCAGATGCCAGCCCCTTCTTGATTCTCTCTGAGGCATCTTTGGCAGATCTCAACTCCAGGCTGGAGAAGAAAGTTAAAGTGGCTAACTTCAGGCCCAATATCGTCATTTCAGGGTGTGGTGTCTATGCAGAGGTAACAAGTTGCTTTCCTTTGCCCTTTCCTTGGATTTAACTTTTTTTTTTTTAAGGTATGAAATTCTTTGATGTTGCTTTAGATTATTCCAAAGGATTCATGCGTTATTGGTGGTATGCTGGTCCATTCAGTTTTTTGAGTTCTTGAGCACCTGATTAGTTCACACATCAGCACGGAGGACACAGATATAGATGAAGTGGAGGTGCTGGTGTACAGGGAGCAGTTCAGGGTCTGAGACTCCTCAGCATAATTCCCAGTAGGTGGATTGGTTTTTGAGCCAAATTTACGTAGCATAAAATACGTGATGTGTGTGGGCCATGGAACAAAGGCAGGGTATACTCATGTCTTGTTGAAGTTAGCTTTCCTGTTCAACTGATGGTCCCTGGGGAAAGATAGGCATTTACAGTATGGCTGCTGCAGCGTCGGGGGTGGGGTTCCCCAGCTGGATGGCCTATAAAATTCTTCCAGTGCCACCCTCAATCTGCCCTCAGATGCCTGCACTGTGGCTTAGCATGAAGGGCTTCCACGGTGTCACATGATTCTGGCAGCAGATTTACCTTTGTCATTGTCTTTGGATATTTCATTGGTTCTTTTCCTTGTTGACCATGAAGGCAGAGGTCGGTGGCCTAGAGGCTTGGTGAGTGGCAACCATCCAGATGTGGGTACTTGACAGAGGCACCAGCTCTCAGATGGGAGTTCCAGAGTTCTGGTGGTGGGTGTTTGTAGATGGAAAGTGGAGGTAAAGGGCAGGGGAAGAACTGAGTCCAAGTGACTGAGTCTTACTCCCTTATACTCAGGGAGACGGATTCTGCCTTTCCGTCTTACTGTGAGGACAGAGCTAGGTGTGCTGAAAGAAGCAATCTAGGAAACTGAAGCCCACACTCAAACCCGAGGCTCTGAGGTCCGCCTCCAGCTTCCTTGCTGGCCTCTGCATGACTCTGTGTAGGCTTGTGTACCTGCCTGGAGAATGGAGTGATCCTTTATGCCTAGGATTACCTTACGGGTTTGTCAAAGGGTCAGGTTGGCTAAGGTGACTCGTCAAAAGTATAAATGCAGTATCAGTCAGTGACGGGCAGTAAAAGTACCTCCAAATCCACTTCTGATGTTTTACGTCAAACGCTCTAAACATGCCAAGCTTTCCAAAGATGGCAGGTCAGCTTCTAGTATAAGGCGGGAAACGTGCGCTATCCCCGAGAGCCTGCCCTGGGCTGTCCCTCCACGTTCCACTGTGACAAGGGAGCTCATCTGTCCTTGCTCACATCCAGCACAGTTCAGCTGGACTCAGACAAGAGGGGAAAATCAGTGTTGGTTGCTTTTGATCGTCTCATTGATATTTGTCTTGTACCAGTGGAGGCCAGGAAAGCAGTTTCTCCTGAGGGTTTTCCTTCTCAGAAAAAGGAAAAGGGTAGTGGCTTCCACCTAATGCTCACACTGTGCTTTGCAGCCTGGGGAGGTGAAGGTCATTATTCCCTTTTTATAAGGTGGAAGGGAGAGGCCTGGGGAGGTGACCTGGCTCGCCTAAGGCTATCCCATGGCACAAAGTGGAGGAGCTGGGTCTTGAACCCAGACAGTACCATGTGCCAAAGGAACTCTGAACATTCTAAGGGGCATATGTGAGGTTGGGACACCTGGGTTTGAATCCACCTGCTTCAATAAGTGGCTGTTTGACCCTGGACAAGTCCTTGAACCCCTCAAGGCCTTTGCTTCTTGCAGTTGTAAAATGCAGATGATTTCAGCTCCCCTGATGGCAGCTGTAAGAATCAAGGTCTATACCAATCTGTGGAAAAGCTCTTAGAAAGTGTCATAGAGAGGTGGGGGATGGTCTCTTTCCTATAATCAGAGTGAAGGAGCCTGACTGAAGCATTCCCTCAACTGTGACCAACTTTAAGCTTCCTTCCCCTTTGCGATCCTTGTGCCCTGGGTCATGTTGATGACGTTTCCTGCCCCAAAGTTCTGAGATGGTCAGATGTAGATAAAATGAGCGGAGACAGCTCTCTCAGAGTAGGACCTCAGATTTACATTTGTTTGAACTGAATCTTGTTTTAGAGGCCTTCATTTCTTTATAACTCTGAGTGTTTCCTAGCTGGGAACATTTCACATTTTAAATTGGATGTTAATACAACACTGTGGCTGAGCTCATTTTATAATAACATGTCACTCTTTTTTTTTTTTTAAGTTTATTTATCTATTTTGAGAGAGACGGAGACAGCCGAGTGGGAGAGGGGCAGAGAGAGAGGAAGACAGAGAGTCCCAAGCAGGCTCCACGCTGTCAGGGTGGAGCCCCATGCAGGGCTCGAACTCACGAAACCATGAGATCATGACCTGAACTGAAACCAAGAGTTGGACACTTAACTGACTACAGTAGTATGTCACTCATTGCACGATGAGTTAGTCCCACTGGGTCCCCTGCACTGTGGAAAACAGGATTGAAGAAACATGGTTGTTTCTCCTAAGGCGATCAGATTGTGAACAGGCCAGCAAGACAGGCAACGAAGGTGGTGAATGCAGGGTGTTAGGTGACCACAAGGATGTTGTTAGCACCGACGGATTGGGAGATGACAGGGCCGCTAGGGGTCAGCTCAAGGCCCGAGTATCACAGGGCTCAGGGCTTGGACCCGCTTACATCTCTGGCTTCCCTTATTATGGAATTTTTTACCTTATTTATCTGTGACTCGATCCCCAACAGTTTCTGGTGCACATAAATTAATTAGTAATTAATTAATTTCCTAACAGAGCCCACATTTCTCGTCTCTTGGATCTTTTATGTTTTTTTATGACCATGGTGCCCCCTGGTGGACAAACACACACAGAACAGGCTGGGGCTTCTCTAACCCCAGGGGCCCAGCTTTTTTGGACCTATGGTTAAGAGACCCATTTTATGCTTAAAAGCTGCAATACCTCACTCTCTCTCTCTGCCCCTCCCCCACTTGTGCGCGCGTGCTCTCTCTCTCTCTCTCTCTCTCTCAAAAATAAATAAGAACATTAAAAAACCAGCTGCAATACATATAGCAAGAATGATATACACTCCGAGAGTTAAATTTCTGAGTCTCCAGGTCTCTGGCTTGTGATCACACCGGACAGGGCAGGTTGGTTTTAGCTCATGAATTTTTGTCTTCAGCCCTGAGGCAGCTGGCACTTCTCTCCCAGGGTAAGAAGTTCAGGACTATGATTAGATGTTCTATGTCTCTTCCGTGTCTTCCTTCTAATTATTTCCCCAGTCTCCTCACCCTTCTTTTGTGCCTTCCAAAGTCTCTGTTCTGGAAGGTTCCATTCAAATCCTATCTTTTCCTTAAAACCTCCCCTGACCAGAGCAGCCTGAGGGCTTGTTCTTCTAAAACCTCCAGGTCAATTCTTGCCTGTGTAGTTAAACCCACGCACAGTGTGGGTTTCTCTCCAATTTTTGCTTTCTCTCGAATTTTCTGGAACCCTCAAAAATATATTGATCATTAACTTTTCCTGTGTGTATGCCCTGTCTCCCCTGCTGGATTCGAGGGGGTGCTAGTCCATTGATTTTATTTGTCCTGAAAAGTAGGCACCAGTGACCCCGGCTGTGGGCAAATGCCTGAGAAGCTCCCTGCGGTGGAGCCCATAAGGGTGTGGGGAGTACTCTTGATTTGTTCGTATCTGCAAGGGGAGATTCAAGGTGAACATATCAGTGTCCTAAGGATCTAGGTCCAGCAGAGGCATGCATAGTTTAGAGTGACCCCCTGTCCATGTCCTTTCTGTCACCCACACCCTCTGTCAATCCCAACCCCTCCATTCACTCCTCCTTGAGTCCAATGGGATCAGTCAGGAAGGGGAGTTTCTTTTTTTTTTTTTTAAGTGTATTTATTTATTTTTTAGAGAGAGCACAAGTGGCAGGGGGGCAGAGAGAGAGAGGGAGACACAGAATCTGATGCAGGCTCCAGGCTCTGTGCTGTCAGCACAGAGCCCGACGCGGGGCTTGAACTCATGAACCACGAGATCATGATCTGAGCTGCAGTTGGACGCTTAACCGGCTGAGTCACCCAGGCGCTCGGGAGATGAATTTTGATTGCAGTTTTATCAGTGAGAGCAGAGGGAGCATTTCACTATAGGGGCATGAACTGTCATAGGCAGAGAGAGGACAGGAGGGTGTGTGGCTTCTCGGGACTGGTGTAAAAGTCTCCCATCTATGGTATAAGTGGCTTCATTAGGTGTCAGCTCATGCGAAGTCCCTACACAGGTGTGTCACAGCTAAGGCTCGGAAGTGCCCTTATGAATTTTGTGCTTTGTCCCCGTAGGATTCTTGGGATGAGCTTCTTATTGGTGACGTCATACTGAAAAGAGTAACGGCTTGTTCCAGGTAAGGCACTTCCTTCCACCCCCGGAGTGGAGACGGTGGGAGGGCCGAGGTCAGCCTGCTTTGTCCCTTGTATGATGCTGTGTGTGTGTGTGTCCAGGTGCATTTTAACCACGGTGGACCCAGACACTGGCGTCATGAGCAGGAAGGAGCCGCTGGAGACCCTGAAGAGGTAGGAGCAGGCACCTCAACGTCTCTGGGAAGCAGAGAAAATAGCACGAACACACAGTCTTGAAGCCGAGGGGGGTCCTAGTGACTGGGTAACTGGGGAGATATTCCTGGGTGCCATGGTTCCCAGAATGTCTCCTTGCATAAATAACTATATTTCTCATTCAGAATTCATGATTCAAAGGAACCGATTTAAGAAATGCATTGTTTAGATATTTTGGCAAATTTGGAACTGAGTATTTGATGATACCAAATGTTTATTAGGTGTGATAATGGCACTTGGATATAAGATAGATACATATATTTTGGAGAAGGGTGTTGAAGTAATTAGGGGAAATGACATGATGTCTGGGATGTGCTGTATTATTACTACAGCACACACACACACAAAAGGTCACATGGAAAATTGTGTCAAAACTTTGATAAATAGAATCTGGGTGATAATTATATGGGCTTTGATGGCAGTATTTCTACTTTTTTTTTTTTAAATGTGTATTTATTTTTGAGACACACACACACACACACACACACAGAGCAGGGGGAGGGGCAGAGAGAGGGGAACAGAAGATTTGAAGCAGGCTCTGGGCTGACAGCAGGGAGCATGATGTGGGGCTCGAACTCTCGAACCGTGAGATCATGACCAGAGCCAAAGTCAGACGCTCAACCAACTGAGCCACCCAGGTGCCCCATCAGCATTTCTACTTTTATGTTAACTTTAAAGTATTCATAATAAAACATTTTAAGTGAAAGATACAGTTACAGAGATAAGTTTAAATGGCATCGAAAGATAGTTAAAATAACATTGTTTTAAAAGCTGATAACAAAATAGCACACATATTTATTTTTTATTTGATTTTACTTTTTAAAATATATAAAAGCACATGAGTAAATAAAGGGCTGGAAGGTTTTGTTTTGTTTTTTGTTTCCTTTAGAGAGACAGAGAGTGAGTGGGGGAGAAGGGCAGAGGGAGAGAGAGAGAGAGAGAGAGAGAGAGAGAGAGAATTCCAAGCAGGCTCCATGCTTAACCTGGAGCCTGACATGGGCTTAATCCCATGACCCTGGGATCGTGACCTGAGTTGACATTGAGAGTTGGACACTCAACCAAACGAGCTACACAGGCGCCCCCAGGACTAGAAATTTATAAACAAAAACATGAATGGAGGTGCTCTTGTGGTAATGGAATTATGAGAAAAAAATATTTTTATATGCAGTCTTTAAAATTCTTTTTAAATGTTTATTTATTTTTGAGGGAGAGGGACAGAGTGTGAGTGGGGGAAGGGCAGAGAGAGAGGGAGACACAGAATCTGAAGCAGGCTCCAGGCTCTGAGCTGTCAGCACAGTGCCTGACGCGGGGCTTGAACTCACGAACCACGACATGACCTGAGCCAAAGTCGGACGCTTTGGCTGAGCCACCCAGGCGCCCCGGGAGAGGTATTCTTGAAATGAATAGCAAATGGCTGCTTTTCACCTGGGTTCCCACCGCTGGGTGTAGAGTTGCAGGAACATTCCAAGAGAGGTACAGACAGCCCAAGGCAGCTCTCATCATTTTCAGGGGCACTGTGGATTCCTCAATGCTCAAAACAACATTAATTAACTTTCTCACTTTAACTTAATATTTATTACCTAATATTAAGAACTTAATATGATCGAGGCATCTGAGTGGCTCAGTTGGTTAAGCGTCCAGCTCTTGATTTTGGCTCAGGTAATGGTCTCAGGGTTCGTGAGATCGAGCCCCGTGGGGGGCTCTGGACTGTGAGCACAGAGTCTGCTTGGGATTCTCTCTCTCTGCCCCTCTCCCACTTGTGTGCTGTCTCTCTCTCTCTCAAAAATAAAATAAACTTTAAAGAAGAACGTAATATCATAGCATACTTGAGAGTTGTATATTTCACTGCATGTACATTTCCCCCCCACCCCAGAAAAAGTAACGAAAATTTTAACTCTAGGATATGATATGCCAGCTGAACTGTGTAGAGGTGAAGTCCACTGATGTCCGCGAATTATTTGCAAATGCAAAAATGTACATATAATGAATTGAGGGATGGATAAAATGTGATGAAGGAAATACAGTAAAGTGTTACATGTAGTGTCCAGGTGATGAGTAAGTGGGTGTTTGCTATAAAATTCTTTTAACTTGTGTGCATGTTTGGGAGCTGTAATAATAAATACTATGTGTGTTGGAATATTAGTAAGGGGAGTGGGGTTTTGAGAAGCAGCAACGACAGACCAGCTATGCCTCCAAATGCACTCACTCATTCAGCGGCAGAACAAAGCAGAACTTGGTCTTCCTACTTCCTGTGGCCGTAAAGGAGCTGCCGGGAGAGGGGCAGGTGGCCCGGGAAAGAGCCCTGTCCCGGGAGCCGGGAACCCTGGCTCTGCGGCCAGCTGTCCCGAGCGTCGGCTGGTCCCCCTCTCGTGCAGGCCATGGGTGTTCTTCCCTCTGAAACAAGCCGGGTAGGACAGATCTGGATGCTTCTGTGTGCAGACCAGCTGAGCGATTGTAGGAATTGACCATCACCCTTTTTCTGTGCGTCCTGTTCTCTCTCTCCCCCATCACGTGACTTGGTGTCTGTCACCCCCTTCCTCTGGATTTAGAGAGTGTCTCTGTTGGTGGGAACAGCCTCCTGCATCGGGAATCTGTGTTTAGAGAGGGAGGATAATTGACCCCCACACAGAGTGAGGACAAGCAGGCGGGGGTCGCGGGAACCAGCAGAGCTCTCCCAATGGTCTGCAGGCTTTCTGCAGCCCAGCACCCCCCAACCCGCCCATGGCTCCTAATCCCCCCGGAGAGGGAGCAGCCCACCTAGGTATCTTCCCCTGTCTCTGATGGGGATTGGAGCTGCCATAGAGGTAGTAATTTATGCTCTCCCCAGGACAGGTGGCCATAAATCTGGAAGAGAGAGGCCGGGCCTCGGGACATAAATCACGGGAAGCAAAGCAAAGCAAACAGTAGCGTCCAGAACACCTTCCCCACTCTCAGGCAGGTCGCTCCGACGCCAGACTGCTTTGCGTTTTGCCGTGTCCTCAGGTGCCCGGGAGTGTGGTGCCTGCTGGTCCCCAGTCAGGAGACCTGTCTGCCAGCCTCACCCGCGGAGGCCTGGCGCCCGCTGGCAGAATGCAGGTGGCAGAGCAACAAGAGAAGAAATAGGTCAGGCGCTGCAGACCATCCGTGGGCCAAACCCAGGGGAGCCCTTGCCTGGGAAAAGTTCAGAGCGGGCGGCACAGAGGAGGAGGGGAGGTGGGAAAATATGGAGATGGAACTATTCTTTTCTTTAAAAAAAAAAAAAAAAGGTTTCTTTAAACATTTATTTATATTTTGAGAGAGAGAGAGAGAGAGAGCGAGCGAGCATGAGTGGGGGAGGGGCAGAGAGAGAGAGGGAGACACAGAATCCCCCAGGTGCCCCCCAGTGCTGTTTAATTCTTACCCTGGCCATTGAGGTAGTAGATTGTGAGGTCTCAGAAGTGGCCTGTGCCCCAAGGTGGGGACCCAGACGTGACCAGAGACCATGCTTGTAGCCACGGCCTGGGCATTGACCAGTAAGCGAGCAGACCGGGCAGAGTGATAATGGGCAGCAGCCGGCACCGGTGCACGTACTTTACAGGTGGCAGCGTTTCCAGTCACACTTACCCTTGCAGTTTGGAGACCTCTGTTGAAGTTAAACACAGGGGCTTGGACCTCCTGCTCAGAGAAGTTGTAGGTTCCCTACTCATTAAAAAAGGAAAATGCATTAAGAAAGGAACCTTTAAATGCGTTTGTAATTTATTAATCCCCACCAAAAAGTACATATGCGGGGAAGAAAAATCGTAGGCGATCCCCACAAGATACAGCACTCTGCCGTCTGTTGAACAAAGCTCGGTGTGCACATGAATTTGCAGACCGCTTGCAGTACCCACTCATGTCCACAAGGGGTCGCCGATGAACTCGTTTATGGGGTCTTGCCGCGTCCCTGCGGGGAGGGGTGGGGGACCGTGTTAAAGGGACCGGAAGGTGGGACAAGAGTGGGGGAGGGTTGTAGGGGAACCCTGGAGGGCTCGACCGCTGCCACAGCGCTTCCTGTTTCGATTCCCAGGCGCCGAAATGGACTGCCGCCTGCGAACCAGGTGACCAAACCTGCGCTTGTACAAACCAACCTTCTTGCCCCGTTTTGCGCTGTTTGAGGGGCCGGGCTGCAAGGGGCCCTGCACTCTCAGTTACCTGGTGGGGGGAGTGAGTGTATATGTGAGTGGTTGATGGGAGAAGGCAGGTGAAACCTATGAATGGCCAAACCTTTGTGTAGAAGACTTAATAGCAACCCACTCAGTTTTTCCAGGCCTGTGTCCACACTCGCAAGGAATATGGATGACCAAGGATCAGTCGCATCCTGGGTAGGAAGCCTAGTGACTGTGGGTGGAGGGGCCAGACCTCGGTTCTCAGGCGCCCTTGGCAGTGAGCCGGTCAGGCAAGGTGCCTGCAGCCTGGCGAGGGGCCTCTGGATTTGATCCTCTCCAGTGGCTCATCTGCCCCCTCTGATCCGATGAACGAAATTAGGACCAGGTTGCCACAAACGTTTTTTTTTTTTCTTTTTAAAGCACTGTAGAATAAAATTAATGTTTTCTATCAAAATGTTTTGGAGTGCCTGGGTGGCTCAGTCGATTGTTGAGCATCCGACTCTCGATTTCCGCTCAGGTCATGATCCCGGGGTTGTGGGATCGAGCCCCACATCGGTCTCTGCACTGAGTGGGGAGCCTGCTTGAGATTCTCTCTCTCTCCCTCTGCCCCTCTCCCCTGCTCCCGTCATTCCTCCCTCTCTCCCTCTCTCTAAAAAAATGTTTTAAATAAATAGGTGATGTAAAATTGGAGTTAGCTTAAGTGCGAAACTGGAGGAAAACTTTCTCCCGGTTCAGGGGGGTAAGGGGAGAATCTTGCCATGTTATTCCCACACATCTGCCCCTGTGCCCTCCTGTGCTGCTCGTGTTTTCGGCCTGACGAAGATGTTCATACTGATTCGACTAGAGGGTTTTGCTCACCAACACATTCATCCATTCAACAAATGATTGTGGGTCACTGGTGACCTGTGAGCAGTACAAGGGAGTTTGCCACAGTCCCTGCTCTCCAGGGACCCCCCCCCCCCCCACCAATCTTGCAGACAGGTAGACATGTGCCTTGACTCTAGGACAAGGCATGTGAATGTTCCAGGAGCCGGCAGGGAAAATCGAGGGTGGGAAAGATACTCCCGGCTGGGGGATCCTGGGCTTCCTTCTTAGGAGATGTGGCATTTGAGTTAGGCCTTGAGGAAAAGGTAGAATTATAACGCACGGGGAGGTGGACGAGGGGTGGTGTCCCATAGGAGTCTCTGAGCCAGTAAAATGCAAAGCAAGATAAAAAGACATGGAGAAAGGACACCTGAGTGGCTCAGTCAGTTAAGCCTCTGACTCTTGATTTCGGCTCAGGTCATGATCCCAGGGCTGTGGGATCACGCCCCGCCGCCCGAGTTAGGCTCTGTGCTGAGCATGGGCCCTGCTTAAGAGTCTCTCTCTCCTTCTGTCTCTCTGCCCCTCCCCCCCATTAAAAAAAAAAGGACATTTAGTAATCCATTGGAGAGCTACACAGGTTCATGTAAAGGGCAGAGGGGTGACAGGCTTGGAGAAGCTGCTGGGGCCAGGTAGAGAGCCTTGCACGCCCCGCTGAAGAGTTGCAATGCCGTCTTTAGGCACCGGGGAGCCATTGACAGTTTCTGGGCCTGGGAACGACAAGACCAGAGCAAAAGGAAGGAAGTGGTGTAGCTTCGTCCCAACCATGAATTGGAAGCCCCGGGGGGTGGGGGTGGGGGTGGCGGTCGGAGAAGGAGGAAAAGAGATGGGTTGGGAAGTTGTCACATTGGTCCGAGCATGCCGAGGGCAGGGGGGAGAAGCAGTGAGCCAAGGCAAGGCCGTGGCGCAGGAAGAAGCTCAGGACTTGGCAGCTAGGGACAAGCGGCGGAAAGTGAGGGGCAAGGTGGACTAGATGACCCCGGGGCTCCACACCCAGGGGCTGGTAGGACGGGCGGTTCTAGTGACAGACGCAGGGGAGCCGGCAGGAGAGCCGCCTGGGGCAAAGGAAGCTGGTAAAGGGTGTCCGAACGTCCCGAGTGCCTCATCTCGAGTGCCTCATCTCATAAGGCCGGCAGAGGGAACATTCCATGGAGAAAAGAAGTGGGGGGCTGGGTGCCTTTCAGGGTTTGTGCTCCGGGTGGGCTGCTCCCCGCACGACCCCAGGAGGCGCCGTCCTGTCAGACCTTGATGGGGTTGGTGCTGTCTGGAGCCGGGCCCCCGGTGGCTGTGGGTTGGGGACGGGGCGGGGGGCGGGCATTGACTTCAGCTGAGAAGAACCAAGAGGCCATTTGAGCTCTTGCTTCGTTCGGCCAAGACTCATCATGCTCTTTCTCCCATTGCAGTTATCGCCTGTGTGACCCTTCTGAGCAAAAGCTATACGGAAAATCGCCTCTCTTTGGGCAGTATTTTGTTCTGGAAAACCCAGGGACAGTCAGAGTGGGAGATCCTGTGTACCTGCTGGGCCAGTGACAGGAATCCTGTCCTGGAATATCAGATACCTTGAAAAAAGATATCGTCAGAGACGCCAACGCTGGGAAGCACGCCTGTGGAACCGATACCTCAGCAGCTTCTTTGGGTCTGTGACTTCCGGGTTTTTTTTTTTTTTTTTTTTTTTTTTGCCTTTTAGACTTCTTTGTGCCTCAGTCCTTCCCAGGGTCCCAGTGCACAAGGCAAAGAAATAAGTCCTTGGGAGCTTAGTAGGACATCTGCAAGGCACTTAAATGACAAGGCAGAACACCGAAAATCCCTTGTTTAACTGTGATTGTGGAATCTGTTCCCCTTTTCCATTCACCTATCCAGAGGGCTAACCTCCATCGTCTCATTACCACTCCGGAGGAAAGAGAAGAGAAAGAGGAAGAGTGGGGAAGTGTGAAGAATGTTCTGGAAGAATGCAATGGAAATGACATAGCTCCCCAGATAAGGCTGGAGTGTCACATCCCTTTTCTCCTCAAGCCCTGGACTACGTTTTGAGGAGGCATAAAGACCCCGATCTTCAGGAAACACTTAAGATGTCAACCTCTTATAGATCATCATGGAACTGGCACTTCTACTTCTCAGACAACGTCCACAGGATTGGATGGATCCTTCAATAGCACGCAGTGCCTCTGGGCTGTAGAACAGCAGAAATGTCATGGTGCAAAGTCAACCATTGAGAACAGCCATTGCTGGCAGACGCCCACAGGCAACACGTGGAAAGCAAGACAGACACAGACTTCCTTGTCTTGAGACAAATGTCAAGTACATCTCATTAGTGATCCAAATGTTTTTCCCAACATAGGAGAGTGGGCGGTAGCCCCAGAGAGGGGAAGACGACCGAGACGCTGTTAAATGTTGCCCAGTGAAATAGTGGCGCCCCTCTTGGCGGATGAGCAAAAAGAAGCAGAAAGATGACGCCCCCTGGTGGTGGCGAATGATAGCTTAGCCCATGCTGTGGAAAAGATTGAAAAAAAAAAATACCTGTGATTGGGTTTTAATTTTCTATCCCTGATTTTTTTTTTTTAAGGAAGTGGGGACACCCTCCAGGTACTCTCTGCTTCTCAGCTGTAAGTATTTGATTTCCTAAAAGCTCTCAGGAGGGTGGCTCTGTTGTCACAAAGCCCCCTGGGATCCTTGCTGGTCTCATCAACTCATGGCTGGGTGCTCCTCCTCAAATTCTGGGTGAGAAAGTTCTGGAGTCCGTGGATGAGAAGAAGCGTGATTTTGTGATTTGAAATGGGCCGCTGAAAACCTTTCAAAGAAGAGGAAATCATGTCAGTTCATTAAAAACCGCTATCTAATCTTTCTACTTTCTAATGATTTAGCTCTAAGAGCTGAGGAACCATATCCTTCACTGCTGTTTTGTCCTTAGGAAGCTGACTAAATCGTGAAAAAATGTTCCCAAACTGTAAATAAACGGAAGCTACTCTAACTCGTTTCAGGTCTTACTAACTTCTTGGCACAAAAATCGGACTTTGAAGCCTGACTGATGTGAATGGGCGAAGCCGGTAATTGTGCCGCCCGACCAGAGCTGGGTCTCTCACAGATGGAGCTGCTCACACACAGCTTCCCCAGGCGAACACCCATCTCCGATGGGCTGTCAAGCAAACGTGCTTTTCACGAAAAGCTGTGCGTTCTCCACGTCGGTTTTATAAAAGAGGTTAGTAATCACTGGAATCTAGCCCAGCTCCGAGGTAACCTTGGAGGTCAACAGGTGCATCTATGTGTGTTTTCTGGTTGGTGATTCGCTCCAATTTGTTTTCTGCACCCTTGGCACGAAGCAGAGAGCGAAAACGATCGGTCAGGTCACCTGGCCCATCACCTTCCCCTAGTAAATCCACTTTGTGCTGAAACTACAGGTAGACTGAGGCAAAAATAAGAGTTCGGCAAGTAACGTTACGAATGGGACCTTGGGAACCCGTGGTGGAATGCAGCCGGGAGTTAAGAAACCATGTGAAGATTGACTCTGAGAACAGCCAATAGTTATGCACCAGTGACAAACTCAAGGTTGGTTCGGTAGCTGTTCCTAGGGATTTGTGATCGGTGGCAAGCTGAATGCCTTCGCCTGAATTTCTAGCCCTTTGTAAATAGTAACATCCACTTCCCCAGCGACCCATTCTGTGTCAAAGGCCACACTTCCTGCAGACCCTGTCGTTGTCTGTGGTGCAGAGCAGCCCTCGAATGGAGGGGGCGTGCGGACACCATCGTTTGTCGGGGGTCCCCTTCTGCCCCTCAGGGTGGGAGGAAGATTCCTGTCTGGAGAGAGAAGTTCCAATGACCCCTAGAATCTCAGAGGACCTGCCAAGCTTTGTGTCAGTGAGATTTAAGAGCCATTTACTTGTGTTGATTTTATATTTAATGAGTTGGTTCATGCCCAAGGCCGGGCTGATGCCTCGTTTGTGTTGGATACTGACCATTTGCACACAATTCCACTTGAAATATAGGATCAGGATTAGAGACCGTCACAGACCCTCAGGACGGTCTTACCGCGTGGGCGATGGACATTCGAGGTCAGGCCAGAACATCCACTCCTGCTGGGTGTTGTGTTTCATTCTAGGTGGCAATTTATGCTTTCATCGCAGCAGAGAATTAGCAGCCAAGAGCTGGAGATGCTGAGAAGGAGAGTTTGAGAGAGGCCCCGGGCAGGCTGCTCAAAGGCTCACGTTCATGGTTGTTCCACAGAAAAAGTGGGAGCTGCACGCCCAGGAGACAGAAGCAGCGACGTGTACATGCAAGGACAGACAGAAATCAGGCTAGGCACGCTGGAAATCGGGCAGTTGTCCGGCACTGAGAGATCTCCTCCTCCTCTCTTTCTGCCCTTAGGGATGCAGGGGCAGGGTGAGGAGGTGCGCTCGGGGATCGCGGCCAGTTCGGTGAGACCGTGCGGAGGCCGGGCCAGCTTGTGACTTTGGGAAGCCGTCTGTGAGGCTGTGGCCCACAGTAATGGCAGGCTGGAGCACCAGGCACGCGACCCCAGGACTCTGATAGGGTGACAAGTTGGAGCGGCCCATGACGGCGGAGAGTCCCTCAGATGTGCCCGAGAGGCTCTCACACCAGGCCGCGACTGTAGGTCTAGCCAGGGCGCTGGTGCCACCCCCGAACACGACGCTGCCCTAGGTCTTGTTGGTCCATGAAACCCTGAAAGTTTGCCTGCAGGGACGCTCCTGAAAAGGCATTTCTTGGACCGGTGACTCTGGAAAGTCCCGCATACCTCCCTTCGGGCTTTCTTCACAGGCCCAGCAGCTCATGGGACGTGTGGGACCTAAAATGAAGGATTCTGCTTGACCCTGCCCTCCCCTACACTCTATACCTGACCCCCTCTCAAGAAATCTGCTCTGACCGCTAGATCTCTAGAGGGAGCACCAGCCAGGGGCAAGGAATCATGATTAGCAGGAATGGTGCCCTCCCGAGAAGGCCCAGCCACATGGAGGAGGCCTCTCTTGGGATGTTTCCTCTTGTCTTTTCTCTCATCCCTCTGACTGGGGCTGAAGGGTGGGACTGAGGCTCAAAGGTGAAAGGAGGTGTGGAGACAGCATCTTTAACCAGCTTCGCTATTGTGGCGGACCTTGGGGAGAAGCCTTCCTTTCCTCTGGACTCATTTTCCAAACCTGCGTTCATGGATGGATGGCGGGAATCAGGGTTGGCGGGGCGGACGCAGACTCTAGTCCTGGCCTTACGACACCACACAAGTGCTCCAGGATGCCCTCCGCACCAGGGAGGGGCACGATCTTTCCATCTGTGAGCTTTACCTTTCCCTCGCAACCTCTCAGTTAGAGCTGCCTCCTACTACTTTATTTGTATTATTATTATTTTTTAAATGTTTATTTATTTTTGACAGAGAGAGGGAGACAGGGCATGAGCGGGGGAGGGGCAGAGAGAGAAGGAGACCCAGAATCGGAAGCAGTCGGCACAGAGCTGTCGGCTCCGAGCTGTCGGCACAGAGCCCGACATGGGGCTCGAACTCACAGACCGTGAGATCCTGACCTGAGCCAAAGTCGGACGCTCAACTGACTGAGCCACCCAGGCGCCCCACCTCCTACTGCTTTAAGCAGAACTACCCCAGGGTCTTAGTGCTTCTGACCATACACATATACTCCCTTTATACCATGATCTTTAAAAAAAAGTTTTTTTAATGTTTATTGATTTTTGAGAGATAGAGAGACAGAGCATGCGTGACGGAGGGGCAGAGAGAAAGGGAGACACACCCTCTGAAGCAGGCTGCGGGCTCCGAGCTGCCAGCACAGAGGCCGATGTGGGGCTCGAACTCGTAGACCGTGAGATCATGACCTGAGCCGAAGTCAGACGCTTCACTGACTGAGCCACCCAGGTGCCCCCCTTTCCACCGTGATCTTATATCAGTAAGAGCACCGTTTGGTTCTACCACTTTCTTAGAAATGGACAAGTGAGTTTTGATAGTGCCTGAATTTGCCCAGTTTCAAGCAAGGGGAAGAATCTGGTTGAAGGATTCAACAAATACTCTTGGAACTGGGATAATAGAAATGTGCCTGAGGTATCCCTTTGTCTGCTTTGACTGCAGCGTCTTCAGAGGAAGAGGCCCAGGCAACAGCTTTGGCCATGATCCTGGTCTCCCTCAAAACACAGCTGATAGGGGACTGGTGGGGTCATCTGGTCCCATCCTCTTGGGCCGAGCTCAGAAAGAGGAGTTGCCCTAATCACATTATTAGTCTTCCTGGACAGGCTGTAGTAACAAAAGGGGCTGAGAAGTGCCTTCTGATTTAACTTGTTCCAAGGCCAATTTTGATGGGTGGGTCAAGTTCAATCACGTTTGGATATTGACCAACCTAATCTATTCGCCCTTGGTGGTCGTCAGTCGGGCCCCCATACCTTCACAGGGCATTCTAGACCGCACTTCCTCCCACTTCCCTCATGAAGCCCACAGACCCTGATTCTTTCCCTTCCTTTCCTTCTCCGTACCTTCTACCAATCCCTGACCTGTATCTTCCGTAGTCCAGACTCCAGTATTGGCGGAGCTCAGTGGGACCTAAGTTAAGGCTAACTTCTAGCTCTGTCTTTGGGATTTGCTGGGAGTAAGGTAAAGAAAGTATTGTCATAATTATTTCTGATTAGTATTTTTACACCTAATAAAGTCTCAAAGGGATTGTGGTCTAGGGGAGGGGCACCTCCCAGATGACCTTGCCCAGCAATTAAATCGGCTTGTTAGTTGGAGGCCCAGGATGGCCGAGGACAGCTGGAGAACTCTTCTTTGCAAGCAGCTCTGGTTAACATCAACCGGGAAAGCTCTCTGTAAACACATGAATAATTGATCGTCCAGCGCTCACATAGCTACTGAGGATCTGAGCCTGTATGACTCATTTGCAAGCCATTCCTGTCGTCTGGATGCCATAACATTGGAGGAATGATGATCGTTTCTTGGAGATTCTTCTGTGGCCAGAGTTGCCAAGACCAAGGCTGTAATGGTTTGTTATGATGACCTTTGTTATTCCATTAAGCTCAATTGCTTTAAAAAATGATGTGTGCATACTTTAGGAACGTTTTTACCCTTTACGTTGACCTGACATCATAGTTTATATTACAAAATGTATTAATGACAGAGGAGTGTTTTCATGTCCCAAGGACAAATTTTAACAACCATAATCTGCCCTTAGTCACCATAAATATAAATGTATTGGTCAAACAGATCTCGTTAATGTGGCCAAGATAAATGCAAGTCTATATTTTAAGGCAGTTGAAGTTCTAGAGAATATTTGGAGCTTTTTGTGGGGCTAAGAGATCTTGTGTATGTGCTATCAAAAGGCTGAGAAAATTAACATGTTCCCCCCTCTGGTTTTCTCTTTGGACCGATATAACGTCTTGGGATGTCAAGTAAGATTGTTCACATAGTTTCTGGACTCCATTAATGCCTGATGGGGTGAAGCTTAGTTCTTAAAGCTGTATTCTTTTCATTGTGCTCACAGTGCTTTTGAAAAGAAACAACGTATTTCAAGGCTTTAAAAAAATTTTTTTTTCCTAAATGCTTATTTATTTTTGAGAGAGAGACAGAGCGTGAGCAGGGGAGGGGCAGAGGGAGAGGGAGACACAGGATCCGAAACAGGCTCCAGGCTCTGAGCTGTCAGCACAGAGCCCGACGTGGGGCTCGAACTTACAGACCGTGAGGATCATGACCTGAGCTGAAGCCAGACGCTTAACCGACTTTAGGTGCCCCTAAAGATTTCAAGTCTTAGCGATGTGTTGCTCAACGACATTTTCCTGTATTACACTGTGCCTTCAAGTTTTAATTATATTAGTGCCCCCTGCCCCACCATCTTGCTTCCTGTAGGAGGAGCCCCTTTTCAACAGATGTGAGGCTGACATTTTGCATCATTTTAGTTGACAACGTCTATACACTGGCAGACGACCTTCTGGCCGCGGGCTGTAGGACTGGTCGAACGCTTCGTCTTCCTCTCTGTGACGCCACACTCAGAAGTGTTGGCCTTTGCTGGCAGTGTCCACATTTTAAGCTTCTCAGGCAGAAAATAAATCCTTGTTTAGAATCCTTTTTAATCGCGTTCTTATTTTGGACCATGAAAACGTGTTTAATACAGTAATGTCTCAAGTGCTACTCTCTGAGAGAGCACACTGTTTACAGGGCTGAGTTCATCTCCCCTGGATATGGTAAACACGGAGCCACAATTGAATTCTGTGTGGATTATGGTCACCTGGCAATGACCGAGGAGTACTTCAGATAAAACCATTTCCCCTTCTTCCCTTAGAAGAATCTTCTCTTCTGAATCTGCTGTAGTCCTTGTTAGCACCACACAATGGGCTTTTGAATCACGATTTTGCCTGGTTAACCTCCCTGGGATTGGGGATTGAATTCTTTTCTTTCTTTCTTTCTTTCTTTCTTTCTTTCTTTCTTCTTTCCTTTCCTTCCTTCCTTCCTTCTTTCTTTCCTTCCCTCTTCCTTTCTTTTCTTTCTTTCTTTCTTTCTTTCTTTCTTTCTTTCTTTCTTTTTGGTTTATTTTTATGTATTGTGAGAGAGAGATAGAAAGCAGGGGAGGGGCAGAAACAGAGAGAGGGAGACAGAAACCCAAGCAGGCTCTGCATTGTCAGCACAGAGCCCAACTCGGGGTTCGAACTCACAAAAAACGTGAGGTCATGATGAGCCGAAGTCAAGAGTTGGACGCTTAACTGACTGAGCCACCCAGGCACCCCGTGGGACTGAATTATTTTCTCAATTTCGTGGTGTGGAGATAGTTCCGTGATAACCTCCTGTGTGGCTTAAACCTTTGATTCATTTAGAAAGTGAGGCACGGATACCCATGTTCATGGCAACACTATTCACAATAGCCAACGGGTGGAAACCACCCAAGGGTCTGCCGATGGCCGAATGGGTAAATAAAATGTAGTGTATGTCCAGAGTGGAATGTTATGCAGCCTTAAAAAGGAAGGAAGTTCTGACAGGTGTCACAGCATGGACGAAGCTGGAAGACATTATGCTAAGTGAAATAAGTCACCAAGCCAGTCACCCAAGGGCCCAAACTGCACGATTCCGGTTGTAAGAGGTAGCTAGCGTCTCGGAAGCAGACAGTAGGACGGTGGCTTCCAGGAAGCAGGGGAGGGGGTGGGGGTGGAGACAGATTCAGTTTTGCAGGAGGAAAGAGTTCTGGGGATGGGAGTGGTGGTCGTTGTATAGTCGTGTGAACGGACTTCATACCACTGAACTGTATACCTCACAGTGGCTAAGAGAGTACATTTTAAGTTATGTGTATCTCGCCACAGAAAAAAAAAAAAAAAAAAGAGTAATAGAAAAATTCGGGCTCATCAGAGAGTTGGAGCTGATTTAATCCAAACCGAAAGGCCTCTTTTCTGGAAACAGCCCAACGCTAGCCACTGAGGACCCCCACCCTCATCCAGAACATCAGAACTCCCCTCGCTGAGACTAAGGAGAATAAGAAATTGACACATAATGGCTTTAACCTCAGTCTTGATGGAGGGTGACATAATTTAACTTTAGACTTTACCTTTTTAGTCTTAATTTCTTTGGAGCTTAACTTGTAAGGGGATTTAATTTTGAGCTTCAGACTCTCTGGTAATTTTATATATATATATATATATATATATATATATATTTAAAGGTTTATTGATTTTTGAGAGAGAGAGAGGGAGCATGCATGCAAGTGAGCAGGGGAGGGTCAGAGAGAGAGGGAGACACAGAATCCGAAACAGGCTCCAGGCTCTGAGCTGTCAGCACAGAGCCCGACGCAGGGCTTGAACCCATAAGCTGTGAGATCATGACCTAAGCTTAAGTCGGACACTTAATGGACTGAGCCACCCAGGCACCCCATAATTTAATATTTTGAGAGAAGTTCAAATGCAGAACATCTTATTGTTGGCATTTTATTTTTGGGGTGCCTTCATGATGTCATTGGATTAAACTGCATCATTTCTAATAGGTTACGTTGGTCGAGGAGGCTGAAGATAAACTGAGATGGAAAATAGAAGAGAATCTATATTTTCTGTCTTGACTACAGAAAGGCCTCGAAGAACACAATGTCCTGTATTGACCCATCTCAGAATCTTATGGGACAAAAACCCACACTGCTTGCCCAGGAAGATCTATGATGGAGCTGTGGCTGGTGTTAGGGGTGCTGAAGGGTACTGTCCCACTTCTGGATGGCCAGAGGCATTGTGGGTAGACACGGTGGGTCCAAAGAACAAAAAATGGAAGAATTTCAGGGCAGAGGTGGCAACTTCCCTATAATAAACTGCTTCAGTATTACAATCACACTTACCCTTAATGTACCCCAAGGAAGGGATGTGAATTAGTCTTGGCCTCTCTCTGCCTCCTCACATCCTCCTACTCAGGAGAGATCTGATTGGGGAACCTGGGAGCCACAGTTGAGCTCTGCCCCCCGCCCCCCTTCCACCTTGCTTCTTGGGCTCTGCTCATCTTCAAGGTGCGGGGTCCCGGGTGTCTTTGGGCCAGGTGGTGAGCTTGGCAGAAAAGCCCTGCCCTTATTGGAAGAAACCCTGCAGCTTTGTCTGGTGCTGCCTGAGGCTGGATGGATGAATTCAACCCCGCGATCCAGTGGGAGAAACTCCATTGCCTCTATAATTCTGAAGCACGTCCTTGCCAAGCGAACTTTTATCAGTAATAAAACAGACACTGTGATCTAAAACGAGAGGATTTTTAGAAATCTAATCCATGGCCACCTTCTCGTTATGCCTTCGCGTGTGTAGCATGTCATGAAGTCTGCAGAGCCCTGTCACCCGTACACGCTGTTTGACCTTCTGACGATCCAGGAAGGTCGGATGGATGTGAAAGCTTTCCGTGAGCTCCTTCGGTATTGTAACCGCACTTTCCCTACCCACGTCAGTCGTGTCTGTGAGGTTTGAAGACGTTAAGGGACTAGCCTATGTTGTAGGCGAGTACAATTAGATTACTAGAATTAGATTATTAGGTTGATAGAAGTCGATGATTAGCTATGGTTACTCACGCCTTCTGGCTTCTGGAAGTGTGCTGCTAAAGAATCAGTTGGCAAGAATTATTTCAAAGAGTGGTAGTATCTTCAACTGGAAACTGGTTTAATCCTATAATCAATCTCGTTTTGAAGCGTTTGCTTATGACTTAATGAAGGGACCTTTAAGATCAGTGTATGTAAGTCGTAGTGTGTCTGTGACTCACGTGGGAACCCTGGGTCAAGTGGATATTCCTGTATCTGACATGTAGGTGTCCTGATGTGGGTCTGCAGCGGGACTTAGGAAGTCCCATTTTTATAAAATCCCAACTGTCCTCAACTCTTACCTGATTTTCTGTAGACCAAGTTCTTACAATCCTCACCCTACTTTAGTGCTGATGTTCTCCTTAATGGTGGCCAAAGAAACACTGGAGTAACAGATCCCAGCTTTCTTTGAAAAATGGAACTCACTAAATACGTATAGTGCAACATGGACGCACACAGTTTGGATGATGGGTTTATACTCATCCAAACACACAGAGGCGCCTCCAGCCCTCAGGGGTCCAGAGTCCCCCTTCTGGAGGCAGTGGAGGACCATCTGTGCCCTGACAGAGAGTAGAGCTCTGAAGCCACCAAACCTATGACCCAAGCCTCCGAGCAATTGAGTTCACTGCCATGTCATTAACTACTCCTGAATTAATTTGCCAGGAAGGGGCATTGCTTGGGGTTTAAGAGTTGTTTACAAGTTGGGCAACAAACGCCACGTGCACGTGTGTGGGGGGGAAGAAATGAGAAAGTATGCTTTGTAAGAACATTTGCTTCTTTTTTAAATCAATTAATGCCTTTCAATGAATCAACACATAAGAAGGAGGACCAAAATGCTAATAACATAAAGAGTAGGGGAGGCGGTGGTATGGGTTTAAAAAATGTTTAAAGACAAGGTAAGGATGGGGCGCCTGGGTGGCTCAATCGGTTAAGCGTCCGACTTCAGCTCAGGTCGTGATCTCATGGTTTGTGAGCCCGAGCCCTGTGTCGGGCTCTGTGTTGACAGCTCAGAGCCTGGAGCCTGCTTGGGGTTCTGTGTCTCCCTCTCTCTCTGCCCCTTCCCCCCTCAAAAAAAAAATAAACGTTAAAAAAAAAAAAAGACAAGGTAAAGATTAGTAATGGATGGGTAATTGCTACATTCTCGAAGGGCGCAGGGAGACGCTGTGTGCCTACTGGTTTTTCTCTTTCTACCTCCCAGCCAAGCTTTGGAGGGAACCCTTTCCATGCGAACTGGAAAAGATGAATTTCAAGCTTCATTGAGAGCTCTAAAACCTTAAATCCTTCTTGAAAATAACCTGCCTCTCAGGAATTTTTGGTCCCCTCAAATTATAAAGCTTTTCCTTGGGCTGTGGAATGGCTGCATTATTAACTGTGATTACTTAAGTCTCTGAATAGAAGGATGTAATAAATCTGAAAGTATTTGTTCTGGTTTGTGACTAAGCAAAACTGTATAATATTAAATCAGATGTTGTTATAAACATATGAAATGGCACATTTTTTTCCAACTTGGGGCATTGTGGTACAAAGCTTCTGAGAACCTAAAAAAAAAAAAAAAGAAATGTTTTTACATTCTTGGGTACTGAGACTGGTTTCTGCTGGGTTTTCTTCCTTCTGAGCATGAATGCCAAATACGAGTCCTTCTGTTTAGATCTCTGTGTTTTCCCAGTGAGCTAGCGAGGTTGAGTCGAGGTGTTCTTCCTTCTTTGCAAGCTCTTCTCTGGGGTGGAACCGGTGACCCAGATCATGTGTGTGTGATTGTGTGTGAGTCTGTTTGTGTGTCCATGTGTGCCTGTCGGGTGGAGAAATGAATGCAGCCGAGTACCCTGGAATGTTCTGGTTGGAAGGGCTCTTAGGCACGAGCTAGATCACCAGCCTCCTCATTACCCAGGACATGTTTTCAAACTTAGGTTCAAACATGTGTGGGAGAGAAAGCCATACGAATCTGGGGGTGGGGAGGAATTTCGAAATCCAAGGCCAGGTTTCTAGGTTAGGCTCGGTGGCCTCTAGCTTTGTTAGGGAACAAAGCTACGCGTCTGACTTCGGCTCAGGTCATGATCTCACGGTCCGTGAGTTCGAGCCCCGCGTCGGGCTCCGTGCTGTCAGCACAGAGTCGTCTTCGGACCCTCTGTCTCCCTCTCTCTCTGCCCCTCCCCTGCTCGTGTTCTCTCTCTGTCTCTCTCCCTCTCTCTCAAAAATAAATAAACATTTAAAAAAGTTTTTCAGTTATTACAGTTTTTCTTGTGTTGGCACCTATGGGTAATTTTTCTATTATTTTTCACAATTAGGATAATACATTTACATTAAAAATAGAACTATAGCCTCAGAATACTTGTGTACTTAATAATCACCTTTTACAAAGATGATTTAGGATATTAATAGCGTTCTACAAATTGTTTAGAGCTGCACTGTCCAGACGGTAGCCATTAGGGGCTATTGACATGTGGCTGGTCCAAACTGAGATACGTTGTACATGTAACGTACATACAGGATTTCAAAGACTTCGTAAAAACGAAGGAGTATAAGGTATCTCAGCAATCGTTCTTAAAACGATTACATGTTGAAATGATAACAATTTGGATAAATTGGATTAAGTAAATTATTGGAATTCATTTCATCTGTTTCTTTTTTTCTTTTTTTAAATTTTAAAAAATGTATTTGTTTTATAAAATAAAATATTTTCTAATGTTTGTTTATTTTTGAGAGAGACCGAGTGCGAGTGGGGGAGGGGCAGAGAGAGAATCACAGAATCCAGAGCAGGCCTCAGGCTCCGAGCTGTCAGCACAGAGACCGATGTGGGTCTCGAGGTCACAAACCTCGGGATTGTGACCTGAGCCACAGTCGGATGTTTAACTAAATGAACCATCCAGATGCCCCTAATTTTTTTTTGATGTTTACTTATTTTTGAGAGAGAGAGAGAGAGAGAGACAGAGCATGAGCGGGAGAGGGGCAGAGAGAGAGATACAAGAGAATCCAAAGCAGGTTCTAGGCTCTGAGCTGTCAGCACGGAGCCTGATGCGGGGCTTGAACTCACAGACTGCGAGATCATGACCTGAGCCGAAGTCGGCCGCTTAACCGACTGAGCCACCCAGGCGCCCCTCATCTGTTTCTTTTTAATGTGGCTACTAGAAAATCTATTTATGTACTTATTTATTTATCCTTAAGTAATCTCTACGCCCAACTTGGGACGTGAACTTACAGCCCTGAGATCGAGAGTTGAATGCTCTACCGAGGGAGCCAGCCAAGCGCCCTGCTACTAGGAAATTTAAAATGACATATGTAGATGTTGCACGGAGGAGAGAAGGTCAGCATCCCCTTTGACAAGGATAGAAGAGGGGGCCTGTGCGGCACACACATAGTTACAACACACTGCCACCTACTTGATGGCATCTAAACGTGGTTTTGAGAAAAGGAGAGTGACCCCTGAGTGGGTACCAGGTATCCTTTTGGGGTAACAAACATGTTCTGAATAAACAGTGGCGTTGGTTCCATAATAGTGTGAATGTCCTAAGTGTCACGAATGATACATTTTATGCTCGGTGTATTTTACCAACATAAAAAATCGCATCTGTGTCTCCCGTTACACTTCTGTTTTCAACGTTTGTTTCAAGCTGAGAGGTGGGGGTGTGGCTTTGCTGAAAACAGCGTCTCTAGAAATAGAGAAAAAGGTGGAGAGAGGCAAGGACGGGCTGACGTCTGGTGGGAGAGGTTGGAACGCTCTTCTTCCGGGGCCCCCATCTCCTCATACTGGCTTCCCCTTATCTCACTCCATGTCCCTCCCCACTTGGCCTTCCGCCCGCTGCGTGGGGGTTTCTCCCTGAGATGACTCTTTCCCTAAAATTCCTCGAAGTTTATGTGGCGTTAAGGAGTTAGGGATCTTGATGGTTGGAAATAGAAGACAGCTGGGGCGCCTGGGTGGCGAGGTCGGTTAAGCGTCCGACTTCAGCCAGGTCACGATCTCGCGGTCCGTGAGTTCGAGCCCCACATCAGGCTCTGGGCTGAAGGCTCGGAGCCTGGAGCCTGTTTCCGATTCTGTGTCTCCCTCTCTCTCTCTGCCCCTCCCCCATTCATGCTCTGTCTCTCTCTCTGTCCCAAAAATAAATAAAAAACGTTGAAAAAAAAATTAAAATAAAAAAAAAAAAAAAAAAAAAAAAAAAAGAAGACAGCACCCAGCTCGGGCTCAGCCCCCGCCTCCCAGATATTGCTGATGAAGAGAAAAAATAAAATCTTTTCTGTGCACCTCTGGGATCCAGCTTCTTCAGAGGGAATCCCATGAGGCGAACTGACATGTGGTGTTGGAAGCCGGGACAGTGGTTGAGGGGGGTGGGGGCTCGGGGTCGGGAGGAGGTGGGTGGTGGTGAGGTTGGGGGCCTAATAAAGGGCTGTGGGACATACTCTGTTATGGGTCTGGTCGCCGATGATCTCAGTGTCTCCATCTTGTGAAACTCTGTGGGGCTTGGGGCTGGGGTACTTTTCCGAACGCCCCGAATGCACATCCATAAAAGGTTAAAAAGCCAACAACACATCACCCTGTGAGGTGCACGCTCTTTTGAGTGGAAAGCTGACAGCTCTGGAGAGGGTGAATGCACGTTTCGTGAGCATGGCCGCCAGGGACCTGGCTTGACAAGGGCTGTCGGCAGAGGCCCAGACGAGGGGGCCTTTGGAGGTCCTTCCCCGGTCTAGAGACCTGTGAGTGACCTCAGAAAATTCACCTTGGTACTTTATCTCCTGTCTCTCCATCTGGGGGCATCCACGCCCTCAGAGACCAGGGCGGAGGGGTGTCAAGGGTGAGGTGTCGCTGACCAAGAGGCGGGCTGAGCTGTTGGTGTAGGTGAGACCGCTGAGGACGGTCGCGTTCGGAGGGACAGCCCCGGGGTGAGCGGGGCCCTGGCTGCGGTTATCACCCACGGAAATCCTGTGTGGTGGTACATCCCACCCTCAGCCAAGTCTGGAGAAGAGATGCCGGGGAGCAGGGGGGCCGGGAGTTCTAATGGGGGACCTCGTTAGCCAGATAGCGGCTGGGGAGAGGCACCGGGGACGTGGGTTGGAGGAGAATAAGCGGAAGCGGGGAAGGAAAAATAAATAAATGAGATAAGCAGCTTCATCTGCTTTCTCCCTTATTACTCTTTTATTCTGTGCTGAGGACTGCAGTCCCCCCACTCTCGCTGGGCCCCCCCCCCCCCATCTCCTTTCCTGGAGAAAACAGCCTGGAGACTGATTTTGCAAACCAGGCCCGGCTCCTCCCTCCTTGCCCTGCACCCACCCCGCCGCAGTGAACTTTCCGGGCTGGACGGGCTTCCCAGAGCCACCCCCCTCCCCGGGGCAGGGGCTTCACAAACTCGGACCCCGGCCCCCCACCTCTGAAGTGCAAAGAACACAAGGCCATACGCGCAGGGGGACCCCCTCCCCACTCTCCCCTGCACCAAGGACACCAAATGCTGGGGTCACCACGAGGTAGCCAGGTCAAGAGAGCTTAGTAACAAGGTCGTCGGCCTGTGGGGAGGTTTCCCTTGCGTTGGAGCACAGCCGGGAGAGGTCAGACTGGCCCCCTGCTGAAGCGCTCACATCCAGGGGTCCACCTGCCTGCTTGAACAGAAGGCTCCAGGTCCCAACATCATCATCGTCCGCTTTCCTTGGAAGAAACTCTGGCCTTCATGTGACAGGCAAGAGGGAACGGGCAAGTGGCTGGGAGAGCAGCCCGACCACACTCCAGCTCTGGTTCCACTGAATGTGTGACCAGGGCTTTGCCGACCTCTGTGCAGACATCCATAGTAGAGACATGATGTTGAGGGGAGGAACAGAGAGAGAAGGAGACACGGAAGCTGAAGCAGGCTCCAGGCTCCGAGCTGTCAGCACAGAGCCTGACGTAGGGCTCGAACTCGTGGACCGTGAGATCACGACCCGAGCTGAAGTCGACGCTTGACCAACTGAGCCACCCAGGTGCCCCGAGACTCACTTCTTCTACAGCAACTGATGCCTTTAGAAGTTTTTCTACGTTGCTTATTTGGACCCAGGCCAATGGACTCCCCCTCTTCTATACCTGCCTCCTCAAGCACATGCCTCGGTTTGGAGATGAGATGTGCCAGGGAACATTTGAGAGGGGAAGGGAGGCCAAGGGCAGCCATTTTGAACACCCGTTTACTGCTTCGCTGCCCTCTGAGTGTTGTCCATAAGATTGTGAGGTCTTAGAGGTAAGGATGAGATCTTGAAGCCATTCACTAGATACTTATGGAGAACCTACTATGGGTGAGGCACCATTAGTCATGAGCAAGACAGACACAGGCATTGCAGTCATTAACGGAGCTGGTGGTGCAGTAAGGGAGCCTGGCATTAACCAACGAATGACACAGGTAATTAATTGCAAGTGTGATGAGTGCTCTGAAGGGGGAAATGCAGGGTGCCAAGGGGGTGTTTTAGTTGAGTCCTGAAGAATAATGGCCTCAGCCCAGGGAAGGGTGTGGCGGAGGTTAGGGTCAGACGTCGGGAAAAGCATTCCCAGCAAACAGTCCATATGTCCACATTCCTCCATGAGAAGGGCGTAACGCCATAGTCTGCCTCTCCCCATCCGACCCCCAGCCTCTCATCTCGACACCTCTGGAAGTCTGCGAATGTAGTTTCTTGACTGGACACAGAGAGGCTGTGCTTAATTATGAAACCATCCCAATTTGTCCACTTTCCTATTATCCACGTAAAACTTGCCTGTTCCATGGGGCACCTGGGTGGCTCGGTCGGTTGAGCATCTGATTTTGGCTCAGGTCATGATCTCTCAGTCCGTGAGTTCCAGCCCCACATCGGGCTCTGGGCTGACGGCTCGGAGCCTGGAGCCTGCTTCGGATTCTGTGTCTCCCTCTCTCTCCGCCCCTCTCCTGCTTGTGCACGCTCTCTCTCTCTCTCTCTCTGTCTCTCAAAAGTAAGTAATAAACGTTAAAAAAAAAAACAAAACACTAAACTTGCCTGTTCCTTTTTGTTGTCCTCTCTCAACCCCTTACATAAGTGACCAAAAGAGAAACCCGAAGAAAACACACACTCCCGGAGTTTATTATAGTTATTATGACCGAGACAGACTTGAAGACTAGAATTTAATGGAGTTTTTTCTCACATTCCCTGGGGATTTGAAGGGCTTCCCCTGCCCCCCTCCCTTCCCCCCTCCCCCCGCCACTGGCCATTGAAGTGGATGATAAAAACACATTCCTTTCTTAAAAGAAAAGAAAAGACCTTCTGAATTCAGAGTTGATTATCCTAAAAGCAGAGCACTTGTTCCATATTCTTGTCTCTGTGAACCTATCTCTTCCCTCTCCTCCCCTTTTGATGTATTTCTCTGGTGGGGTAATAAGCAAAAGAGAGAAGTTGGGTTTTAGTCTCGGCTCTTAACCTTGCCGTGTGACCCTGGCTAACCCACTTTTCCTGTCTCAGCCTCAGTTTCTTCAAAGGCAAACGTGAGGACGGATCACAGGCCTCCGGTTTCTTTGGAGCGCTAACACTCCTCGTCTCTCCTGGGAGAACCTCAACAGAGAAGCAATTCAACCAGCAGCTCCCAGCCCCATCCTGAGAAGTCAGCATCGACTGAAAATCTCCTTTCTCAGGAGGGAAACTGGAGGCGAGGCCTTCCTTGTCCTCAAAGGTCACTTAGGCGGAGCCAATGTAAGTGTTAGCAAAGGGTGAGCTGCCCTCTCTCCAGCTTGCCTTGTCCCCACATGCACCTGTCTGCACTTCTACCGGCCTTTGGGACTCCAGAAATCTTTCCTTAGTTCCCCCAGCTATACCTACTGTTCCCCACATGCATTTCCACCATTGTGACCATCCAGACCAAGACTGAAACACCTCCAGGATCCTCGTCGGTGACACAAATGACAGAAGACGTCTGGGTGAGGCGCACAAGTCCACCCGGTATGACAGGTAGGGACACAATCACCTCTGGGCCTGCGCTCCATTGAAAGGGATCTAAGTTCCACGTAGCTCGGACCAGGTGGCATCATTCTGGAATAAGCACGCACTGTTTGCCAGAGAGTCCGCTGGTCTTTCAAGAGAATCGATATGTATATCTTTTTTAATTTTATTTTTTATTTTTTAAAATTCACATCCAAATTCGTTAGCATATCGTGCAACAATGATTTCAGGAGTAGATTCCTTAATGCCTCTTATCCATTTAGCCCCTCCCCCCCTCCCACAACCCCTCCCGCAGCCCTCAGTTGGTTCTCCATATTTATGAGTAAGAGAATGGATATTTTTAAGTCAAATGTGGCTCAGTTTCTAAAAATCACGACGTGGGCCAAAGACAAAAGTCCGTGGATCAGATTTAACCTGTGGCTGCTGGTTTTGCTACCTGTGTGTGTAGACACAGCATTCGGTCCTTTATACATTCTACCTGGTGTTTGCAAAACCTGTAATGCTTCTCTGTGCACTCATTCGTTTAATAAGTAGTTGCCACCGACCGTGAGCTGGTCCTGTGGAGGACGCCGGGGAGAGTAGGTGACTAAAATGCAACTCACTGGAAGTTTGGGACAGCAGTGCGAGCTGGAGCTGGGCCCGAGCTGGCCCGCCGATTATTGCCTATCATTCAGGGCTGTGAGCAAGGGAGGGTCTTCTTGTGTTCTACTCCGTCTCTCTCAGCCACCACTTTAGAAACACTTCGGTCCTGGGGCGCCCGGGAGGCTCAGTCGGTTAAGCGTCTGACTTCGACTCCGGTCACGATCTCGCGTCTGTGTGTTCGAGCCCCGCACGGGCTCTGCGCTCTCATTGCAGAGCCCTACTTCAGATCTTCCGTCTTCCTCTCTCTCTCTGCCCCTCCCTCGCTCTCTCGCTCTCTCAAAAAATAAATAAATAAACATTAAAAAAAAAGAAGAAAGAAACATTTGGGTCCAAAAACAAACAAACAACCAAACCAAATGCAAGGACGGCCTGGGATCAGTCGGTTAAGAGTCTGAGTCTTGATTTCAGCTCAGGTCAGGATCTCACGGTTTGCGAGTTCCAGCCCCACGTCAGGCTCTGAGCGGGCAGTGCAGAACCTGCTTGGGATTCTCTCTCCCTCTCACTCTGCCTCTCCTTTCCCTCCCCCCCCCCCACTGCTCTCAAAATAAATATAAATACACTGTAAAACCAAACCAAAACAAATTAACAACAACAACAAAAAGGCAAATGTGAATTGTCTCGAATTAGGCTACTTTATTTCTACCTTTTACCCATCACCCCCATTGCCTTCCCCCAAATGTGAAGAAGCAAAACCATGGGAACAAATAAGAAAAAAAATTTTATCTCTGAAAACCAAGGTCAGCCATTCATTCAGGATGAGAAACCTAATTCCATTTAACAGGTGAGAGCCTTATTTCTTATTTTTAAAAAGGTGTTTTATTTATTTATTTTGAGAGAGAGAGAGAGAGAGAGAGAGGGAGAGAGAGAGAGGGAATCCCAAGCAGGCTTTCTGCTCTCAGCGCAGAGCCTGATGCAGGGCTCAATCTCACCAACTGTGAGCTCATGGCCTGAGCCAAGATCAAGAGTCTGGATGCTCAACCAACCAAGCCACCCAGGCACCCCGAACAGATGGGAGCTTTAAAAGGCAGATTTTAGGGGCACCTGGATGGCTCAGTTGGTGAAGCATCCAACTTTGGCACAGGTCAGGATCTCGTGATTCGTGGGTTAGAGCCCCACGTAGGGCTCTGTGCGAAGGGTGCTTTGGATCCCCTTTCCTCCTGTCTTTCTGCCCCTCCCTCACTCACACGCTCTTTCTCCCTCAAAAATAAATAAACATTTAAAATAAAATAAAGGGCAGATTTTAACAATCATTATTGGTAGAAAAACCATCGGTGAGGAGTCGGATCACCCGGCTTCCAGTCCACCTCTGCCACTGTGAGATCTTAAGCTAATGACTGACTCCATCGAGGCCTCAGTCTCCCCCCACCCCTGTAAAATGAGTTCTTTCTGACTTTCACCATCTGAGTGAGTCCTGGCAACCTGGTGGAAGGAAAACCTAAAGAAGGTATGTGGCCAAACCTACACCTGCCTCCTTCTGCAAGAGTGGCCAGAGCTCTGCTCTGCACAGAACAGAACGAGGGAAGGTGCAGTGGAAATCTCATGCCCTCCCCTCTTCCTCAAGAACGGAGAGACTGATTAAGGCATATTGAAGTGCAACATAAAACGCAGACCGGGGGCGCCTGGGTGACTCAGTTGGCTGAGCATCTGATTCTTGATTGCGGCTCAGGTCACGGTCCCAGGGTCAAGCCCTGAGTCGGGCTCTGAGCTGAGCGTGGAGCCTGCTTAGGATTCTCTCTCTTCCTCTCTCCCTCTCCCCCACTCTCTTTAAAATAAAATTAAAAAAAAAAAAAAATAAAAGAACAAACAGACCACACCAGAGTCCAGATGAAGCTCTTAATAGCACTTTGATACTTGGTATATTTGTTTTTTTAAAAAAAATTTTATGTTTATTTATTTTGACGGACAGGAAGGGAGAGACAAAGTGCAAGCAGGAGAGGGGCAGAGAGAGAAGGAGACACAGAATCCAAAGCAGGCTCCGGGCTCTGAGCTGTCAGCACAGAGCATGATGTGGGTCTCGAACTCACAAACTGTGAGATCGTGACCTGAGCTGAAGTCAGACGCTTGACTGAGCCACCCAGGCGCCCCTTGGCATATTTATTTGGATTTTATTAGTTTTTTTCAGGCTGAAGCTCTGCACCTCTCCATTCATCCAGGAGCATTCTCTAACTGGGGCTTTGGGGATATCCATCAAGAAAAAGAGAGCGGGGGAGCAACGGGAAGTTTGGATGAAGAACTGGGAAACGCTTCCTTGGGGGAAGGGGAAATCTGGTGCCATCAATAATGCCGAGTCTATAAAATCATTTTCCTCTGGGGTTAAGAGCTTGCTGCATGTACTCTATTTATCAGTCAGTGAATCTCATTAACTGCCTTGTTGAGAATTTCCACTTCCTATAGCTGACTATGTTTGGCCCATGACCTGTCATATTTCTCCTACGGCTACTATGTTGAATTGCAACTATGAGAACTCATTTACCAAAAACAAAGCACAAATCCCCAACCAAACAAAATGTGGTAAATAACAAGTTTCTTAAACATCTGAAAAGGGTTAAGTGTTAAGAAAGTTGCTAATGAGGCTTTCACACCTTTTAAAGAAATCTCTCACCATCAGGGGTTTTCTAAAGAAGTGGAAATTAAACACATTGAGAGCTTCCGGCTCCACGAAAGATGGTCACCTAGCACAGGGTGCTGGCTTCCTCCCAGAGCCCAGTCTTGGAGAAGTGAGAGGGAGTTGATGGATCCTGGAGCTTAAGAGAAGAGTCTAGGGATCATGGTGAGGGTGGGATACAGGAATGCAGAGTGGAAGGGGGCAAGGACAGGACATGGCGATTACCTCTAGGCGTCAACTTGACTGGGCCATGGGGTGCCCAGACATTTGGTCAAATGCTGTTCTGTGTCTGGATGAGACTAATATCTGAATCTGTAGATGACTAGGGAAGATTACCCTCCCCATTGTGGATGAATCAAAGACTTGAATGAAACAAAAAAGTCTGAGTTAGAGGACATCCCTTCTGCCTTACTGCTGAGTGGGGACATCAGTGTTTTCTGGCCTTCAGACTTGAACTGAAATGTAGTTCTTCTCAGGTCTTGAGCCTGCCCACTTTTGGACTGAAGCTTACATCATTGGCTCTCCTGATTCTTAGGCCTTCAGACTTGGGCTAGATCAACACATTGGCTCTCCTGGATCCCTATCTTGTTGGCTGTAGGTCCTGGGACTTATTAAGCTCCATAATTGCAGGAGCCAATTCCTTATAATCTATCTATTGATCGATTGATCACCTATTCATTCTGTTTCTCTGGAGAACCCTGACTAAGGCACAATAGTTGTGCCAGGAAAGTACTTTCCAGTTGGATTTTTTTCTCTCCTTCATATTAACTTAGATGAATCACGTCCACCAGACGGACCTTACAGAACAACAAAAAAATTGTGTATCTCAAAGGCAGCAGAATATGATCCTAGCTTTTGCTTAGAAATGTTAGTGGAGGCTAGCTAGCCCCCTCTGAGTACTCCCTCACTAAAACATCCCTGCTGATGGTTTTGGGTTTGGTGATGACCACAGAGAAAGATCGTCTCTGAAAAAGAGCAGGTCCAGGGTAGAGGTTCTAGGCATTTCCTGAAGGGGTAGTTACATAGGTAATGATTATAGTGAAATTGTGGCATGGAGAGACTCTCCATCTCCCAACTCACTTGGATGTCATGAAGTCTAGGGCTTTTGGAGTGTCCAGTGGATTTAAATTCAGAAGAAAAAAAAAAAAAAAAGAGATCTCCAAGGAATACAAACATCATGAAAAAAAGGCCAAAAACTGAACAACGTATACTAGAGGAAGCAGAATTAATGAAAAGGGAAGAATGGGAATGTAAAATAAACTTAATAAATATCTTCAAAGCCTTAATGAAGAATATTAAAAACATGAAGCAGGAATAATAACTTATGAATATGAGCCATATTTCCATTTGGCAATCCTGAATATGAAAATAATAATAGTTGAAATAAAGAACTCAGTGGTTGAAAGTACTCCTTTTTTCTCCTTAATTTCTTGAAAACGTATGACTGTTTAAAGCAAAAATAATAGTACTCTATTTGGGGATTTATAATGTACAAGATGCAATATATATATAACAATAGCACAAAGGCTGGAGGTGGGTAAAAGGAACTATACTGTTGTGCTATCTTTATACTTCATGTTATATTTTATATTAACTTATATTTTCATATTAACTCTAATATGAAGGAACAGACAGATAAAAAAAAATGGGAGAAACAAAAAACAAAGAGCAAATGATAGACCTGCATCCAACACATCAGTAATTAAATCAAATGTAAATGGATCAATTTCATAAAGAGAATTTGTGGGAATGGATTAAAAAAGCAAGACCAAACTACCTGCTGTCTATAAGAGAAGTACCTTAAATATAAGAACACAGATAGTTTGAAAGTAAAGAGCAGATGGTGATATACAATACAAACAATACACATAAGAAAGTTTGAAGGACTGGGGCACCTGCATGGCTCAGTCGGTTGAGCTTCTGACTTCAGTTCAGGTCATGATCTCTCAGCTGGTGAGTTCGAGCCCTGCATCAGGCTTGCTGCTGTCAGTGCAGAGCTTGCTTTGTATCCTCTGTCTCCCTCTCTCTGTCCCTCCCTCACTTGCTCTCTCTCAACAAGAAATAAACATTTAAAAAATAAAAACAAAAATAAAAAAGAGGAAGTTTGAGTGACCATATTAATATCAGGCACAATAGACTTCAAAGCAAGGCATAGTGTCAGAGATAAGAGAGGCATTTCATAATCACAAATGGTGAATTCATCAGGAAAACCTAACATTACCCAAAAGATGTGTGTGTGTGTGTGTGTGTGTGTGTGTGTGTGTGTGTGATAACAGACCTACAAAATACATTGAGCAAAAATCAATTGAACTAAAGGGAGAAATAAACAATCCCACAATCATAGTTAAAGATACTTTTACCTCTCAGAAGTTGATAGAACAACTATACAAAAAAATAATTAGGGATATGGAAGATCTGAATAATATTATCAACATATCTTGATCTAAATGACATTTATAGAACATTATAACTAACACCTGCAGATTTTGCATTCTTGTCACGGCACATGGAACATTTACTAAGACAGACTCCATGCTGGGCTGTATAATTAGTCTGAATACATTTCAAAAGATCGAAATCTCACAGAGTATGTTTTCTATAATTAGATTACAAATCATTATATAATGTATGTTACATATATACACATATATATAATTATATATATACACACATATATAATTACATGTATATATACACGCACTCACATATAATTACAGATAGATAGATAGATAGATAGATCCTCAAAGGAAAGGCTGATTCCAGGGCTAGGGGAGGAAATTTCTTTTTATTTTTTAAATCTTTTTAATGTTTATTCATTTTTTGAAGACAGAATGTGAGTGGGGGAGGGGCAGAGAAAGAGGGAGACACAGAACCCGAAGCAGGCTCCAGGCTCTGAGCTGTCAGCACAGAGCCTGATGTGGGCTTGAACCCATGAACCTCGAGATCATGACCTGAGCCAAAGTCAGATGCTTAACCGACTGAGCTACCCAGAGCCCTGAGGGCAGGAATTTCTAAGGTGAGTCCAGAGCATCTTGTTGTGCCAGAAAGTCAGGAAGTGTTCAACCAATAATTGGGATATGTCAAAATGATATTGAAGCTAGTTTGAAGTGGCTATCACTAACGACATCTGTGACAATTTTATAATCAAAATAAGGAAAAACAGTAAAGGATTGAGCTCATTAAATACAATGAGAATCTACCAATCCATAGTGATACGAATAAACAAATGAATAATAAATAAATGTGGGTAAAGAGCAAGCTCTTTCTTATGATGGAAGGCACAGTGGAATTAGAAAATAATGGGGGCTCCTGTGTGGCTCAGTTGGTTCAGCGTCTGACTCTTGGCTTTGGCTCAGGTCATGATCTCACGCTTTGTGGGATCGAGCCCTGCATAAGGTTCTGCACCGACAGTGTGGAGCCTGCTTGGGATTCTCTCTCCCTACCTCTCTTTCTCTGCTCCCCCCCTTCTCTTTCTCTCTCTCTCTCTCTCTCAAAATAAATACACTTTAAAAAAATCTTAAAAAAAACAAAATACTCAATGAACGCTGAAACTAATGACTGAAAGTTTGGAGAGGAACAGAATATTTACATGGTGTCAAAGGATCTTCAAATATATTACTTATTATTCAGGAAGGAAAAATGTGCTCCTGTTACAGTGGCACCACCTTATATCAAGAAACCTTAGACAAGCCCAGATTGAAGAACATTCTACAAAAGAACTGTTCTGCACTTTTCAAAATGTGAAGCTTGAGAAAAGGGCTGAAAAAATATTCCAAATAAAAGGAGATTAAAGAGGGGGTGCCTGGCTGGCTCGGTCAGTGGAGCATGGGACTTTTGATCTCGGGGTTGTGAGGCCGAGTCCCATATTGGGTGTAGAGATTACGTTAAAAAAGAGAGATTAAAGAGACACAAAATGCATGACCCTGGGACTGGGAAAGCATAATAACTTTATACCATTAGTGGGACAGCTGATGAAATTTGAATATGCACCCTGAATTATGCACTCAGTAACTAATATCCTGATTTTGATAATAAAACTGTGATACCTATGAGCAAATTCTTGCTCTTAAGGAAAAAGGCACTAAAAATATTTAGGGAAGGGGCGCCTGGGTGGCTCAGTCGGTTAAGCTTCTGACTTCGGCTCAGGTCATGATCTCACAGTTCATGGGTTCGAGCCCCGCGTCGGGCTCTGTGCTGACCGCTCGGAGCCTGCAGCCTGCTTTGGATTCTGTGTCTCCCTCTGTCTCTGCTTTCCCCTGCGTGTGCTCTGTCTCTCTCTCCCTCTGCCTCAAAAATAAATCAAGATTTGAAAAAATAGTTTTTAAAATATTTAGGGATAAAGAGGTCTGATGATATCTCCAAACTTACTTTTAATTAATTAATTAATTAAAATTTATTTCTTTATTTTGAGGAAGAGAGAGAGTGAGCAAGCAAGAGAGAGAGAGAGAGAGAGGGGGGGAGAGAGAGAGGGGGAGAGAGAGAGAGAGAGAGAGAGAGAGAGAGAATCCCATGACCCAAACTAAAATCAAGAATTGGTTGCTTAACCAATTGAGCCACCTAGGCGCCCCTCCAAACTTACTCTTAAATGCTTAAGAAAGCACACATATAGAGATGATAGATAAGGCAAATGGTGCAAAATGTAAATAATTGGTGAATATGGGTAGACTAGATGGGAGTTCCTTGTGCTATTCTTTCAATTTTTCTGTGAGTTTGAAATTATATCAAAATTAGAAATTCTTAACAAAATCTACGGAGAAAGAGTTGATTGTTTAGTAGGAGTAATGGAAATAGTGGAGAGCTCGAGGCAATCTCTGTCCATTCTTTTTTTTTTTTTTTTTTAAACATTTATTTATTTTTGAGAGAGAGAGAGAGAGAGGGAGACAGAGCTGTCAGCACAGAGCCCCGACATGGGGCTCGAACTCAGGAAAGGCGAGATCACCAGCCAAAGTCAGACACTTGACCAGCTGAGCCACCCGGGCGCCCCTCATCTGTCCCTTCTTAAGGGAACAGATAAATCTAAGATGCTATGCATACACAAACGGTGGAAGAGAATGTGGTTGTCAGAATTAAAAATAGGTATACACGGGATGCGTGGGTGGCTCAGTTGGTTGAGCATCCAACTCTCCATCTCGCCTGGGGTCATGGTCTTAGGGGGGTGGGATCGCGTCCCGAGTCCGGCTCTGCACTGAGTGTGGAGCCTGCTTAGGATTCTCTCTTGCTGCCCCTCCTCCGCTCTCTCTCTTTCAAATTAAAAAAAAAAAAAAAAAAAAAAACCCAACATGTGTAGATGTACAACAACATGACTAGATTTTTATCATATACTGTCTCCTGATGAGAAACAGACTGAGGTCCGCGGTGAATGTGAGAAGCAAACACACATGCACAGGGATAATACCGCGGTATTTACAAGTGCGCCCGGAATTAAGAACATAAATTGGATACCTTGGGGCCGGTGAGGAGAGGGAGATGGGAGTCGGGCTGGAGGAGTAGGGGGAGGACGTCACACAGTAAAAGGTAACTAAGGGAGGGGACTTGCAAGCACTGATGATGACGGTGTGACACGGCCGAGAAAGAGGTTTAGTTTCAATACCTGCCACTCGGGTCCAACCAACTATCACGACAACAGCAGAACAAAGCAGAGGGTTGATGGAAGAAAGGAGAGGAAGTGCTGACATGCCTCTTAGACTCAGTTTTTTTTTTTTTTTTTAAGTTTTTATTTATTTTGAGAGAGAAAGAGAGTGTGTGAGCAAGCAGGGGAGAGGCAGAGAGAGGGAGAGAGACGGAGAGAGAGAACCCCAAGCAGGCTCCGTGCTGTTATGGCAGAGCCCAACAAGCCCTAGACTCAGGTTTTTATTCGTTATTTCATTCATACAACACATACTGAGCACCAAGCACCTTGCCAGACGCTGGGTGAATGGTCTGGGTAAAGTAGGAACATTCTGGGCCCTCGCTTTCCCGTCCAGGACACTAAGCCAGAGGAGTGAGCATTCATCACGCGCCGCCGGGGAAGGCCCAGGGTGGCACTGGAGAGGAAGGGGTCGGGAAGAACCGCTTTTGGCTGAGTCTACACTACTCCTTCTGCTTCTGGGACTGCATCACAGCAACCAACTTTCTCGTTCCCTTTCAGTTTATGCTTCCTTGCCCTCTGCAGTATTTCCTCTTAGTTCCTGGTGTCTATAATGAAGCATCAGTTTTGTTTTGATAAATTTGATCTGTGAAACGAGCCCCACGTCTGTTAAGAGTGATCTATAGAATCGCGAGGCCCGAGTTGGGTCTAAAATCCCCTTGAGGGGTGCCTGGGGGGCTCCGTCGGTTAAGCGTCCGACTTTGGCTCAGGTCATGATCATGCAGTTTGTGGGTTCGAGCCCCGCGTGGGGCTCTGTGCTGACAGCTGGGAGCCTGGCACCTGCTTCAGATGCTGTCTCCCTCTCTCTCTGCCCCTCCCCCACTCCCACCCTGTCTCTCTTTCTCTCTCAAAAATAAATAAACATTAAAAGAATTTAAAATCCGTTGAGCCTCACGCTCTTTGTACGTACCATTCGTCTGCCCCCGTTACTGTCCTTTAGGGTCTGGGGGACACATCAGGCCCTTTCTGTGAGAATCTAGGCTCTTTTCATTCTCCTCACCCCTAACACTCCGTTACAATGAGTTAATACTTAAACAAAGATGTTCTAACATGAAGTCTGGAATGATTTATGTGCGACCTCCGACCCTTGGTTTCTCCCGATGCCCGCAGTGACGTCTAATCGGCACCATTGTCCGTTTCAGTAGAAGAGAAAAGAACTGAAGCCTGTTTACAAATCTTAGCATGAATTACTATAGCGTTTTGTCACTCATAGCGGCTCAGGATGCAACGAATGAGAATTACATTTTCCCACAGACAGTCTAGGATGCAAAACACATTGTTCATACTTTTGAAAAAAAAATGAAGGAATAATAAAAATAAGATATTGTGAGAGCTTTGAAGTGCTTCGGGGCACAATGGCAGGTTCCTTTGTTGAACAGCGGATTTTCCTAATGCCACTCAGCTAGATTCTTATCAAACACTTCTGAGCAGGAGACAATGAAAATGAGCCCGCGTGAATAAAAGAGCAGATGAGGAATGTGCTGTGATAAAGTCTGAAAGGAGGCGGGCCAGTGCCTGGGTCCTCATTGAAAACAAAGACCTGGAGGTGGGGAGAGATGCAGACTTTATCTTCAACGTTCTTTTTATAGCTCCGATGCAGAGCTGTTTTCCCTCGAAAATGAATGGAGTGCTGGGGAAAGCCGCGCGGCCTTGTTCCTTGGCCTTTTCCTCGTACCACACAGCCATTTGAATGAGTTATTTCTGAGTCACCCCACCGGGCAGGTCGTCATCAATATCCCCGCTTTAGAAGCAGAGCTTAAGCGATGCAGGGGTTGAGGAGTGACCCGGTAATGGGCCTTAAATATGTGCGGGTCATGTGGCTGAGGATGGGGAACAGCTGTCCTGGGTTCAGGGGAGAGGATGTGAGCAGAGCCTCAACAGGGAGGGAGGGATATGGAGGGAATAGAGTTCTGGGTCTAGGGGGGTCACGTTCCCTGTGAAATCGAGAAGCTCGGGGCAACTGGGTGGCTCAGTCGGTGGATTAAGCATCTGGGTCTGGCCCAGGTCACGATCTCACGGTTGGTGTGTGGGTTTAAGCCCCACGTTGGGTTCCACGCTGAAAGGGTGGAGACTGCTTGGGATTCTCTCTCTTTTGCTCTCCCTCTGCCCTCCCCCCCCCCCCACCATTCCCTCTCTCTCTCTTTTTATTTCAAAATAAATAAAGTTAAAAAAGAAAAAGAAGTCTTTTGGGGGCAGAGATCTGTCTCCCATCTCTTGGTTTGTACCGCCACAGCATCTACTAGATATCTATTCTCAGAAACAGATGCCCGATTGGTTGATTAATGAATGGTATGGACAACTACTTATGTAGGGATCTTTCAACCAAGACTAGAGATGCATTGTTCTTGGCCGACTTGATCTACTGAGATGAAGGACCAAATGATCTTACAAAGTCACTACTGTTTCTTGGGTTCCATAGTTAGCTCCTATCTCATCCTGGCCTCTTTACTTCAACTGAAAATTTGATCAAGTCAATACGTCTTGGTCTTGGGCTATGTGGAAGGCAATGGGCAAAGCTTTGCGTGCACTGCGGAAACGAATTAGTCATGACTCGCGCCCTCAAAAAAGGAAAAGGTGGAATGGGAGAGAAAGAGATGTACATAACTTACTATATTACACCTGTTTCAGAATATGAGAAGTGGTATCTTAGCAACCAATCAAGGTTCATGAGATCATGGGATAGGAAATGATGCACTCAAGTCTGGGAACTGGGAAAGGAGTGACAATAATAACAGACTAACGTGACTATGTTCTGGGCAAGTGCTAAGTGCTCTACTTGGGTTCTTTTCTATATTTTGTTCACATATTTGTTTGTGTGTTTATTTATTTAGACAGAGCATGCGTGCACACGTGGAGAGGGGCCCAGCAGGGAGCCCGACGTGGGGCTTGATCCCACAACCCTAGGATCACAACCTGAGGCAAAATCAGGAGTCGGATGCTCTACAGACTGATCCCCCTAGGCGCCCCAGGATGATTTTCTTGAATGCTTACAATAACCAAATATAGTAAGTACTAATGCTGTTTTCATTTCATTCATGATGATACGGAAGCAGAAAGTGAAGTGACTTACCAGCAAGCAGCAGAGGCAGAATCAAAGCTGGTGGTCCCACAGAGCTCAAGCGACGTCTTGGAGAAAATGAACGTATGTAGCACGTGTGGTAGTCCAGTCTCCGGGCCAGGAGTTCATACAGATAATTCGCGTACTTCTTGTGATAACCCTGGAAATTATATTGTTGTCTCCATTTACAAGGCTGAGACTCAGTGAGATTAAATGAACTGACCAAGTTACCTGGCTAACAAATATCATTAAAAAAAATCTTTTTTGGGGTGCGTCGGTGGCTCAGTCGATTGGGCGTCCAACTTTGGCTCAGGTCATGATCTCGCGGTTCTTGGGTTCAAGCCCCGCCTCGGGCTCTGGGCTGACAGCTGAAAGCCTGGAACCTACTTTGGATTCTCCCTCTCTCTCTGCCCCTCCCCCACTCGTACTCTGTCTGTCTCTCTCTCTCAAAAATAAATAAACATTAAGAATTTTTAAAAATCTTTTTTTAATGTTTATTCTTTTTTTTTTTCAACGTTTTTTGTTTTATTTTTTTTATTTTTTTATTTTTTTTGGGGACAGAGAGAGACAGAGCATGAACGGGGGAGGGGCAGAGAGAGAGGGAGACACAGAATCGGAAACAGGCTCCAGGCTCCAAGCCATCAGCCCAGAGCCCGACGCGGGGCTCGAACTCACGGACCGCGAGATCGTGACCTGGCTGAAGTCGGACGCTTAACCGACTGCGCCACCCAGGCGCCCCTTTAATGTTTATTCTTGAGAGAGAGAGAGAGAGAGAGAGAGAGAGGGCATGAGCAAGAGAGGGGCAGGGAGAGAGGGAGACATAGAATTCAAATCAGGCTTCAGGCTCTGAGCTGTCAGCACAGAGCCCCACATGGGACTCAGACTCACAAACTGTGAGATCATGACCTGAGCTGAGGTCGGATGCTTACCTGACTGAGCCACCCAGGCACCCCTGAAGGGGCATTTAAACCCAGGAGGATATGGTCTCAAAATATGTCATGTCCCCCAACTATCCACAATGCTGACTAAAGAAAAAAAAAAGTGGCCACTGGTCCCTGAGGGCCTCAGGAGCTCCAGGAAGGCAGTCATGTGTCACTGAAAGTCATCGAGAGATCTCAGGCACGGACCCTGCAATGTCTTCTGCCCACCGTCGGTGTATCCCCATAGATGAACCGCCATTGATTTACCTACAGCAATAGCGGACGTCAGGTAGAGCTCTACCATTTCCCAACTGGTCAAGTTGTCCGTGGGGCACTTGTATCAGTCACCTATCGCTGCATAACAAATGACCACAAACGTAGTGGCTTACAGAAACACCCATTACTGTCTCACAGCTGCTGTTGGACATGGGTTAGCTGGGTCCTCTGCTCAGCGTCTCACAAAGCTACAGACAGAGCTATTGGGCTGTTGTGGTATCATCTGGACCTCAGCCTCCCCATCCAAGTTCATTCAGACTGTTGGCAGAATTCAGTTCCTGGCAGTTGTAGGACTCCTTGACTCCTAGATGTTGCCCCTCTCCACGGGCAGTCGACGGCATAGCTTTCTGCTTCTGCAAGGCCAGGAGGAGAATATCTCTCTTCTGAGGAAGGACTGAGGCTTCCTTTGAAAAGGCTGTTCACTTGATAAGTCAGATCCACTTAAGACAATCTCCCTTTTGCTTGAGACTGACTGATTTGAGATCTCAATTGCATTTGCAAAATCTCTCCGTCTTTACCTTAGAATTGCCTTAATCACAAGAGTGATACTCCACCCTGCTTACAGGGCCTGTCCACACTCAAGGGGAGGGGATTACATTGGACATGTACACCCGGGAGCGGTATTTGGGGGCCATCTTAGGAGTCCGCCTGCCATGTGGAACTCGTTCCTGGTGCCTGTGGAGGTGTTGGCCTCCTTCAGGTGAAAACAGGACCCCATCCCATTATGCAGGCAGGGCCAGCGCAGATTCTGTTCGTGAGCTACGCGCACTTGGAATTCTGTGTGTCCGTTTCCTCTCGTGCAGGGCTCACTTACCACCCATCAGTCAGTTTTGGTCACGGGTCAGCATTTCCAGCGCAAGATTTCATGGGAAAACGGCGACATTTATGTCTAAAGTTGATTTGGTGATTAGATTTGGCGATTATCTTTTAATTATCTCTGCTTCCCCTCTCCCCTATTGTTGTCGACAGTCAAGACTTAGTTGTACATATTATTTATTGAAAGAGCTAAAAAGGAAAAGGCCAAGGCTAACGCCAAATAATTGAAAGGAAGCAGCATGTCTGAGGACATCTAAATGTCAATTGATGGAATCAGCTTCTAGACTTGAAGATTTTATCTTTAAACAGTCTTGGGAAACTGCTATTCAACCAAGGAACTCTTATAAATGGAATTTGATTGCCTTTTCAAGGGTTGTCTATTGAGACCCTATCTTAAGTTTTTTTGGTTTTATTTTGCTTTGTTCTGTTTGCCATTTTCACATACATACACTTAGCCTAAGAAGGGTTGGGCAATAAAAAAGGCCAGGACTGTGACACTAACCAAATATGTACGAAAGCGATTTAGGGATTTCAATATCATTTAAAAACGCCCAAGGTTTCAATATCCTTAGACAGTTCATGCAATAGGGCTGCCAAAATAGAGACAACTTTTGCTCCAAAGTCAACTCTGATGGTGAGCCGGCTTTTACAGAACAAAACCAAAACCCAAAACCCCACCATTCTGCTCAAAAGCTGACCTTTACACTTGTTCCTCAAGAGTGAAGAGGGGTTAATGCCTACCATCTCCCCTGGCTTCAGAGCTAGCTCACAAAGGCTCGGTTCCTATAGCTGGGTGAGGAAGGTCTTGGCGAGACAGCAGGGCAGAGGGATTTTTGTGGACTTGACTTCTGGGCCCAGACTGGGACCAGGGTAAGCCTGGAATAGCTTTCGGTGCCCATCTCCTCCACATCACCCACCCGTTCCGAAGTCAGCCTTGAAGGCCTTGGTGACTTTAAATATCTTTCTGAGTCTGTAATGAAGCTGCTTATAAATATTGCAAGAGATTTATCACCTCAGTGTGAAATTCTCTGATACCAGCAGGGAGTTTTTAAACACAACTGGCAACAAGAAGCATATGGTCAAAGATTCAAGTTACAGCTTTTTTTTTTTTTTTTATTGTTGTCTGCCAAGGACAATATATTTTTTTTCCTTCTTCAAAATAAACATTGTGCAGGAATGTGCCTCAGCAAATGGCTGGGGTTCTATTATATTTCATGCAGCTTTCTAAACAATTTCCAACCCTGGGCTGGCCTAGTGTCAAACAGAAGGCGACCAACAATAGCAAAATCCCATTAAAGCCGAGAAGGTTCCTTCCTGAGGTGAGCCTGGCCAGAAATAGTCATCTTGGCTCATTCTCCACTTTGGCACCGGGGACTAATAATGCACGGTCTCCTAATGGAAATTATCTAATTTCATCCAAAAGTTCCTCCAGAGAGAGCAGGGCTGACGCACTAACAGTCAATATAACAACATTCTTCTTGAAGCGCTGAACAATGGGCCTTTGGAGAGACTGTGATAAACCACGTCAGACTCCGGACAAACATGAGTGTAAAAATAGGCATCAGAGGCATTGACCCAGCCACCTAATTTCTCAGGAGGGAGGCCCACAGAGGACGGTTTGTTCAGAGTGCTTGCGGGGAATACATCAGACCTGGTAGGAGAAGGATAGTGGAGAACGAAAGGAGGAGTGAGAGAGAGAGAGAAAGAAAAGATAGAACAAGATTAAGAATGGGGAGAAAATTAAGAAAGTGGCAAACGAATGGGAGAAGAGTTAATTCTCCATCGGTGGCCCAAAGTATCAGCAACTATATATAGCTGGTTAATATAAATCATGCTTTGGGTATGATTCCCATAAATATCAGAGGGCTGTGTTTCAAATGCTATGTGCAAGGAACAGCCAGCAGGAAACAATGCTCCATTTAAAGATATATATTGGAGTTCTGTGAAATACACACACACACACACACACACACACACACACACACGAGTTCTATAACACTATATAATATATATTATATATCAAATGTACCATAACCATGTGTAACTAACTCTATTATCTATCTATCTATCTATCTATCTATCATCTATCTATCATCTGCCTATCAGTTATGTAAACTATCCCAATAGCACTTTCTCACACCAACAGGATCATCCTGAAGCATAGAGCTGATTTTATGTTTTTCATGTTATTACTTGTTTCATGAATATTTTTAGCTGCATGTCAATTTTAAGCTTTCCAATGATAGGAACTAGCTTGTGTCTGTGATGGTTATCTACATGAAGACAATGAGCATCGGTTGAAATTGCTGGTTGATTGATCAGTTAATTATTGAGTACCAAAGTTTTGAAATGCTAGAAAATCTCTCATGTGTGGGCATTTCAAGAAATAAAAATTGGAAAATTTCTTCAAGATGAGTTAAGTCAGGGCTCAAACCTATGTCAACATTTCCACACCCACTACCCTTTCCTCTCTCTTCTCCCACCAACAAACTAAAAAATAGTCTGGGTCCTGGAATACAGTAGGGCTTTCCTAGGCCACAAAGCCCTGAGATGGAACGATCACAAGAAATTCTTTTAGGGTCTGATGTGAGAATTTACAACTCTAGACTAATGCAAGATTATATATACTCTGGCTGCATTCACAACACTGGAAAATAATAGTCAGAGACTGAATCAAGACGGCAGCTTGAGCTTGTGAGCTGGCCTTCCCTACTCCTTCCCAAATCCAGATATATATTAAATACACTGATAACACTTGTGTCCGGGGAGGGAAATTCTACGGCTGGGGAGAGCTGGAGTGAAAAGTCAACTTCTCTGGATATGTCTTTATTTCTTTTCAAGTTTGGAATATGTGACTATAACACTACCAAAAATTTTTAATTAAATTTAAATTAGAGTATGTATATAAGATAAAATGGAATTTAGAACCAAAGGTTAAAAGGAAGGGGAAATGGATTGATATTGATTAAAAGTATAGTCCACCGAGAAGCTGTTAACCTCAGCATCTGACAACAACTTCAAAAAAAACCAAAATAAAACCAATAGAAATGCAAGGAGAAACTGATGAAGATACACAAAAAACAGATAAAGTCTACAAAAATAAGTAACGATATAATAATAGCATTTGAATAACCTGTATATACCTAATAGATATATGTAACACTTGGCCCTCACCAGTGACAACACAGATTATTTTTTAAAACATTACAAAAATTAGAACATATGTTGAGCCACAGAGAAAATTTCAACACATCCCAAAATAAATGGAATCACACAGGTTGCATTTGTTGAGTGCAATGCAATAAAAATAAAAATTGCCAAAAGTGACTGTCACACACATATATTAACCTCTCCACTTGGAAAATTTTAAATGTCTTTCTAGGTTCTTGGGGTTAAAAGTAAATCAAGCCTATTTAGAAATAAATGATAAGAAGTGAAGTTATCAGAACAAATGATATGGCCAAAGCAATACTTAGAGGAAATTTTGGAGTTTTAAAATGTATATCATTTAGGAGATATAAAGTTTAAAAATAAAGCATCCTGGGGCACCTGGGTGGCTCAGTTGGTCAAGCGATTGACTCTTGATTTTGACTCAGGACATGATTTCACAGTTCGTGGGATTGAGCCCTGCCTCGCTCTCTGCACTGACAGTGCAGAGCCTGCTTGGCTTTCTCTCTCTCTGCCCCTCCCCTGCTCTTGCTTTCTCTCCCTCCCCACCTTAAATTAAGTAAATAAATATTTAAAAAATAAATAAAGCATTCAATTCAGAAATAATAACAATCACAAAGTTAAACATAAAAGAAGAAAATAATAAGATGGAAAAGTACTAACGTGCACACATATGGAAGCATTTTATTTAAAAACATTTTTTTAATGTTTGTTTTTGAGACAGAGAGAGACAGAGCGTGAGTGGGGGAAGGGCAGAGAAAGAGGGAGACACAGAATCCGAAACAGGCTCCAGGCTCTGAGCTGTCAGCTCAGAACTCGATGCGGGGCTTGAACCCACGAACTGCGAGATCATGACCTGAGTCGAAGTTAGATGCTCAACCAACTGAGCCACCCAGGTGCCCCCCATCTTGAACCATTTTAAAAGGAAACTTGTGTTTTGGAGGGATTTCTTCTTCTGAATATATTAAAATGGACACTGTCAAGTATCTCTGTAAAGAAAGTCTCCACGATTTCTACTGAGAAAGCAGTTAGTTACCTTGAGAATTCCTCATACGTGGTGAGTACGTCTCTCTTGTTGCTTTCCAGATATTTTTTTTGTCTTTCAACAGTCTTATTATGATTTGTCTGGGTGTAGATCTCTTTGTATTTATCCTACGTGGAAGTGGTGGAACTTTTTGGATGTGTAGATAAATGTGTTTGTTTTTTTTAAAAAAAGCAAATTTGGGACTTTTTTTTAAAGCTGTATTTCTTCAAATATCCTTTCTGCTGTTCCCCCCGTCTCCTTCTCAGACTCTCACTTATGTGTATGTTAGTGCACTTGGTGAATTTCTGTACATTTTTCTTCATTAATTTTTGTTTCTGTTCCTCACACAGGGCACCTCAATTGACCTATTGTCAAGTTCACTATTTCATTATTTTGCAACTCAAAGCTGCTGTCAAACCTCTAGCGTATTTAAAAAGCAATGTCATTTATGTGATTTTTCAACTTCGGAGTTTCCATTCAACTTTTTAAAATAACTGTTTTTATTGACGTTCCTTCTTAGGTGACATCCCATTCTCGTATTTTCCTTCCACCCTGTAAACATGGTTTCCTTTAGTTCTTTGAACACATCCATAGGAGCCAATTGTAAATCTTTGTTTAGTAAGTCCAAAGTATCAAGTGTCTTTGGGACAGTTTTTTTTTTTTTTTAATTTTATTTATTTTTGAGAGACAGAGAGAGAGAGAGGGATCAGGGGACGGGCAGAGAGAGAGAGAGAGAGAGAGAGAGGATCCCATACAGGTTCTGCACTGTCAGTGCAGATCATCACTAAGAGTCACTGAAGGATTCGCTCAGTTAGCTTAGTGGTCAACTAGTGATTGGGAAAACATTTCTTTTTTTTTTTTTTATTTTATTTAAAAAAAATTTTTTAACGTTTATTTATTTTTGAGACAGAGAGAGACAGAGCATGAACAGGGGAGGGTCAGAGAGAGGGAGACACAGAATCTGAAACAGGCTCCAGGCTCTGAGCTGTCAGCACAGAGCCCGACGCGGGGCTCAAACTCACGGACTGCGAGATCATGACCCGAGCCGAAGTCGGCCGCTTAACCGACTGAGCCACCCAGGTGCCCTTAGGGAAGAGATTTCTTTATATACCTTGTACTGGTAGGTCTTCCTGCCTCTGCCAAGAGGCTCTGTGGATGTGTCGAGGGTGCATGTTTAATGCTGTGGCCGGCAGTTTACGATAAAATTTTAGCCTTTATTTCCTGCTTTTGCACATCCTCAGGGTCAGCCAGAGATGGGAGATTAGGGCTCCTCAGATTTTCCTGAGCACATGCCAACCTTTGCTTGTGTGCATGACCTTACAGATTCTCAGGAATATGCCAGAGATTTATAAAGCCGCCTGGAGACCTCTCGTTCCCCGACTTAAAAAAATTTTTTTAAATTTATTTTAGAGAGGGAGAGAAGGAGAGCACATAAGTTGGGGAGAGGGGTGGAGGGAGAGAGAGAGAATCCCAAGCAGGCTGTACGCTCAGCACAGAGCCCAATGTGGGGCTCAGTCCCATGACCCTAGGATCATGACCTGAGCCAAAATCGAGAGTTGGCCACTCAATGACTGAGCCACCCAGGAGTCCCTCATTCCCGACGTTTTAAAAACATACTTTGATCAGGTTCTTGTTTGCCCCAACTGTTATTGCAGATTCAGGTAGATGTGAGGTTAAACGATTGTTGTTGATTGTTTTGATAAATGACCCCAGGAAAAGGCCATTCACACCAAGTAAACTCTGAATCAGGTGAGATAAAAGCTAGCCCTGTAAGTGGAAGTTTCTAGTGAACTGCCAGAGAGATCAAATAGTGACAATTGTCTGCGGATGGGACTTTTGGGGAACTCCAAAATTATTCAGCTCTAATGATTGCTGGGCTGCTAGTTTTCATGGTACTATAATTGCAAAGCTGCTGGTTTTCATGGTGACTCCATAACTGAAGAGAGGGGGTCAGAATGGGGTAAGCTGAAGTGTCATAAAGCTTGCTGTTATTAACAAGATCCAGCCATTGTATTTTATTTTATTTTATTTTATTTTATTTTATTTTATTTTATTTCCTCTATTCTATTCTACTCTATTCTTTCCAGTATAGTTAGCATATAGTGTTATATTCGTTTTAGATGTACAACATACTGATTCAACAATTCCATACGTCACCCAGTGCTCATCACGACTTAATCCCCATCACCTCTTTCACCCATCCCCCCATCCACCTCGCCTCTGGTAATCAATCATCAGTTTGTTGTCTAAGAGTCTGTTTCTTGGTTTGACTCTCTCTCTTTTTTCTTTCATTTGCTCCTTTGTTTTACTTCTTTTTTTTTTAAGTTTTTGTTTATTTATTTTGAGAGAGAGAGAGAAAGGGTGAGTGGGGAAGGGGCAGAGAGAGAGGGAGAGAGAGAATCCCAAGCAGGCTCTGCATTGACCGCAGTGAGCCCGATGCAGGGCTCAAACTCACGAACCATGAGACCGTGACCCAAGCCGAACTTGGACGCTTAACCGACTGAGCCACCCAGGTGCCCCTATTTTGTTTCTTAAATTCCACATATGAGTGAATTTATATGGCATTTGTCTTACTCTGACTGATTGATTTCACTTAACATTATACCCTCAAGCTCCAACCAAGACTCAGCCAGTTTTCTCAAATAAATACTTCTCAAATTGTTGTAAGGTTTTGGCTAATTTCTAGAGTTCTGAAAAAAATTGACTTTGACTATTTTTCCCAATGTTCTGATTGTTCTTATAAAGGGGTGGATTTTCAGAGGCCCTCAGACCATCATTTTGCCTTCTTTTGAATTTCTCTCGGTTTTGTCTGATTGTTCTTTATAGGTTTTTTGCACCGCATATTTGGTAATGTGCCTTCTAAACGTCTCTGTCAACATCATGGATACTGGTGTGGATCAGGACTGAGCCAGAAACTGTTTGAGGCATATTCCTCAACCAACCTGTGGCTGCGTCCACTACTGGATGTCAGGCTCGGAGAAGTCAATCAACTAGTATCACATCAGTAATTCATATTTCACTGTCTTGTCCTAAAGTATGTTATGCAGCTACTGCTGAATGTTTTACTTATATCAAAATATGGTTTTCCAGTGTTATTCCTCTTATTTTTGAATCCTTTTCTCCTGCCTTATCTTTCTGCACAGCATTTATCACCATTAACACACGATAGATCTATTCACTTTTTGCCAGCTTCCCCTCTACAACGTATGCTTCTAGAAAGCAAGGACTTGTCTGTTCTGTTCTGCTAGGTTGCCTGCTAAAATTCTCTAGTTATCTAGGAGAGTTCCGGGCACGTGGTGCCTGACTCAATAAATACTTGTGAATGAACTGAATTAATTGTTTATCAACTTTGGAAGAATAAATGTCATTAGTTTGACATGACTTGTTCTTTAAAAAAAAATCCATTTGTTTCAAAGGAATTCTATCTGCTTTTCAACAAAGCAAATTATGTGCTTAATATTCCAGTCCAGGATTTCTAGAGAATAATATCATACTTAATAGTCTGAAGTTGAAAAATACTTTACAGTTTGGCCTAATTTTTGCCTCTGGGCTTGGCACCTCTCCATTCCTAACAGATTCCCCAAAATAATAATTAATCTAAGATTATATCTGAATGCTTTTTAACACTTTGGGACATAGGGAATATGAGCTCAAAGACTGAATTTATTTCAAGTAACTGTTTTTTATTTTAGCACCTTCCATACTAAAGTGGATATAAAGGAGTGTATTGGAGTGAACTTCAAACCTACATTAGCTTTTTAAAAATTATTTGCAATTTCAAAACCATTCTTTCTTAGAAGACTTGAATAAAAAGTTGATTAACTCTGACTTCTCTGTTGTCTACTGATATCACACATTTTTCACTGAAGCCTGGTGCTTTTCCAGCCTTCTTTGAAGACACAGATTTAAAAGTCCTCTTTGTTGGGGCGCCTGGGTGGCTCAGTCGGTTAAGTGTCTGACTTCGGCTCAGGTCATGATCTCGCTGTCTGTGAGTTTTAGCCCTGCGTCGGGCTCTGTGCTGATAGCTCAGAGCCTGGAACCTCCTTCAGATTCTGTGTCTCCCCTCTCTCTGCCCCTCCCATGCTCATGCTCTCTCTCTGTCTCTCAATAATAAATAAATGTTAAAAAAAATTTAAAAGTCTTATTTGTTACCAATCACGCATTTTAGAAAGTTTCCCTGGGCTCTATCCTGCAGCCATACTCAGAGGCTCCTGCCAGTCTTTTGGATTTGATCTTGGTAACTGGATGTGATTTAAAAAAGAAAAACAACTGAAGGCTATTGAAGAGCCCCCACCTCCCTATACAACCATGTTGGCTTCTCTGGTATCTTCCTTTCTTCCACTGGGGCTACCCACAGTTGTCAAGTCTGGCGTTTGCTTCGAGAATCTTCTAACTTCTCTGAGACATATTCCTTCTTAAAGTCTCTGTCCACACGATTGAAGTTACATTGTTCACCTAGGAGTTCTAGAAACACCTACGTTTTTTTCCTTGTTATTAGGCAACGTCCAAGTGAACAAAGCACTGAGGTACTTCTGCCTCAGAGAAACAAACAGTCCTCATTCTGGAGCTTATATTGAGAGTATTAAGAAGAGGAATTTCTTGAAAATAATTCAATAAGCAAATTAAAAATAACATTACAACCCAATTCACTACACAGTTATATTAAACATATATTTCAAGGCAAACTGTAATGAGTTGTGACCACTGATCCCGGCTCATCATCGGACTGGCTGCAGATTTTTGCCTGGGTGTATCTTAAGTATCACTGCCCCCTCTCTCTCTTTTTTACATTGTGGTATGTTTAGCCTTGAGAGGGTGAACTGAGGACAGGTGAAACAGAAAATAAGCAGTCCCCGCTGCCAGGAAAGCTAGACGGGCAAGTAGATTGAGTCGACTGTTCTGCACACAGAAGCTGTCAGCTCCGACTACTGGTACAGGAAGTGATGTCACAGGAGAGGTCTAACAAGGAGGGAGGGGGTTGTCCCCCAGGTGTAGGGACTACAGCAACGGCTGTAAGGCGGCCGTGGTACTTGGATATCCGGGCCTGGATAGCAAGGCCCCAAGTTCTCCTGAAAGTTTAGGGACAAAGCCAAAGGGGGGAAAAAAAAAAGTCAAGGCAAGCCACAAGCTGGGAAAAAGGAAATAGGACCAAAAGTCATAATACATCTTCCATATATAAAAGTTCACAGCTACTAATAAGGAAACTATTAAGATCTCGTCAGGAAGAAATGAGGGAGGGCCAAGAAAAGGCAATTTTGATAAAGGAAATTGAAAACAACCAAACCCTGTGAAAATGTCAGTTGAACCCAAGGCCGCATACAGAATTGAATAGTGGCCTTGAGAAACATCTTTACCCTGATAAGACATGTTTTGTGTCAAGCCACTAAATTTGTGGTGATTCGTTCCTCGGCACCGAAAACTAATACACCCTAGATTTGTGGCCAATCTCAAGTAGGTTCTGGGCAAATATAGGGAGAAAACCAGATCTGAGAAAACCAGGTCTGACTTCATCAGTTAATATTTGTGATCTAATAAGTAATTGCACGAAGTTGAGAAGTACACTGATAGGTCCTGTAAACTGGCCCTTCTGTTGACACTGAACCTGTGCTAAGCTCAGTATAAGCATCTACCCACTTGCCCCTCATTCTCAGCTCTATCCTTGCAAATTTTTCCGAGGAAATACTGAGGATTCACTTAACTATTGAATATTTATTGGTAAAATAACAAAGCAGCTTAGGGGAGCAGACCTATCTCCCCAGTGTTTTGCTAACTCAATGCGATCCCTTCGATCCTGCTATTGACACTGGTTACAACGCAGGACCAATGACACCAAGGCCTTTTGCGTGTCCTGAACGGCCTCTACCAAAGACTGAGAATCACAGACTTAACAGAAACTAGGTGCATGATAGGGCTGTCAGGATCAACTAACACCATGTCAGGTTCATTTTTCAAATAAAAGGTTGAGGCTGACAGTATTTGTTGGAATTTGGATTCAAAGCTGTGGACAAACTACTTTGAGGACTACACCTATATTTTTCTTTCTTTCTTTAAAGGTTTATTTATTTATTTATTTATTTAGAGAATGCAAGTGGAAGAGGGGCAGAGAAAGGGAGAGAGAGCCTCAAGCAGCCTCCGTACTCTCAGTACAGAGCCCTATGTGGGGCTTGAACTCACAAACTGCAAGACCGTGACTTGAGCCAAAGTCGGACGCTTCACTGACTGAGCCACCCAAGCACCCCTATATGTATATATTTTTAATGTTTATTTTTTTTTGACAGAGAGAGAGAGAGAGACGGAGCGTGAGCAGGGGAGGGGCAGAGAGAGAGGGAGACACAGAATCGGAAGCAGGCTCCAGGCTCTGAGCCATCAGCCCAGAGCCCGACGCGGGGCTCAAACTCACGGACTGTGAGATCGTGACCTGAGCTAAAGTCGGACGCTTAACCGACTGAACCACCCAAGCACCCCTATATTTTTCTTTTAAACTGTCTGGTATGTCTCATCTTCTGGGAATATTGGAGAAAGAGCACCCACAAAAATAGAATGCCTGAGACATTCCACATGGAATGGCATCGGAAAAGTGAGGAGACGTGAGGACTGTAGTGAGTGAGAAATGAGCTTCTGTAGATTTCTGGAAAAGGGACACTGAACACATATCATGAGGAGGAACTAATCGAGGTGACCCAGTTTGAACTGTGAAAGAAACGGTAGGTGTAGATTTGTCCGGATAGACCTGTGGCAGCGGGGATGGGAAAATGAACAGTTCCCGAGATGCGTTCTGGTTAGCAGTCAACCAACAAACAGTTATTGAACATTTACTATGTGCCTCGTGCTGTTTATGGGAGAAACAGCAGTGAGTCTGCAGATAAAGACTTGACCTCAGAGAGTTTACAGTCTGGTGGGGATAGACAGACAATAAACACGTCTGAAAATATAAATGCCAGAGTTCCTGGTACCTAGAAATGCACTGAAGAAAGTAAAATAAGGTGGTGTCATGGGGAGTAATGAGTAGGTTTCAAGGATGGTCTCTTTTGTAAGATAGCATTTGAGTTGAACTCTGACCGACCCAAAGTAGATAGCCATACAAAACACAGGGAAGGGTATTCTAAGTAGAAGGAACAGCAGGTGCAAAGTCACAGAGCTTCGTATGTTGCAGGGACAGAAAGGCCAGTGAGCTGAAATGCAATGAATGGGAGAGAATGAAGGGCAATGAACTCAGAGAGCCCGGTGTGTGCACCACTCGGGCAGGAGAGAGTGGAGCAGAGAGCAGACGTGATTAGGTGGGGGGAATCAGGCTGAGTCAATGATGATGGAAGATTTCAGATACAAAGGCTGGAAAAGACTCTTGATCAGGATACTGCTGTGCAAGAGGCTATGGTGACTGGGAGAGAAGATTCTGGCTCTTTACCTCAAGAAAGAACAAGAACAAGGAATGGCTGGGAGAAGGATGAACAAGGGCCCTTCGTGACCAAAAAAGCGGTTTCAAACCCAAGGTGCACCAATTACTAACTGTGACGTTAGGCAGGTTACTTAACTGTTTAAAACTCCATTTTTCCCCAGTAAATGGAAATCCTATGGAAAGCTCCTTTCTAGGTTTTTTTTTTTAAATGTTTATTTATTTTTGAGACAGAGAGAGACAGAGCCTGAACGGGGGAGGAGCAGAGAGAGAGAGGGAGACACAGAATTCGAAGCAGGCTCCAGGCTCTGAGCTGTCAGCACAGAGCCCAACGCGGGGCTCGAACTCACGGACCGTGAGATCATGACCTGAGCCGAAGTCGGACGTTTAACTGACTGAGCCACCCAGGCGCCCTCTAGGTTTGTTTTTGAAATCAACTGAGATCATATCTGTAAGAGCTTAGCAGAGTGTCAGGCCCTCGTACTCACTGTTTTTATCTATCTAGGCATAAAGCAAGGAGTCTCTGAACCCAGAGGTGGCAATAGGTTTGCAAACCTAAGGAAAGTTTCAGAAGAGTCTCCATGACTTTAATGACTCAATTGTATGTGTTACAGGGGAGGGGAAAGAAGGGCAAAGGAAAGACGAGGGTCGAGGGTCGAGGGTCGCCGATACCCTTTTACCTCCCAGCAGATCGGGATAACAGGCCAGGCCTGTCTGTGTGGAGGCTTCCTGCTGTCCCGGACGCCTGCTTCTGGGCGCCTGCAGGGAAGCCACTTAAAATCCACTCAGCCTTCTGGGGTTCCTGCCTCAGGGGCTCCTCAGATGCCCCCTTTCCCGTGGAATTCTCCATCGTGCGTGGCTGCTGTGGAAAGATGGGGGTGGGAGCCGGGAGTGGGGGTGGGCGGTTGGGCACTAGAGAGAGGAGGCCACATATAAGGCTGAGAGGCATTTTTAGGTCCCGAGGGTCATGGCTCTCAAGTTGGGCGCTTTGCCGGCAATCAAAATAGACCCTGCTCCCAAGCTGCAAAGGAAAAAGGTGACCTGAATGTTATGATTGAGGGCAAGACCGGAGAGTGAGCCGGTTTAGATAAATGCCTTCCTTGGACTGTTTTCCAAACCATACTTCATTGGTTGAAGATTTTAAATATTCAGGGTGATGCGCTTTGAGTAGTGCACAGGCACTGAATATAAACAGAGGGATGTCTTTTTGTTTGCACATGTGGATTGGGCAGAGTCTTGTGTCCCTCGCTGGGCTCTGATCACAGACGGCCTCATAGAAGGTGGGAGGCAAGGAAGTGTGTGCACCCAACGCTGGAGAGAGAGATTTGGGCTCGTGAGGAGGGTTCACGGAGCTGGGATTCTTCCCGACAAGGGTGTGTTGAAAACAGGGGCCACTTGAAGAGTTACTGTGTGTTTATCATGTAGAGAGGCAAACAAAGATGGCGAGCATCCACCGTGGAGAGGGTGGGACAACTGTGCACTCTGGCCAGAAGTCCGGGAAATGCAAGTTGAAATGATAATGAGATACCAATTGATGCCTATCAGGTAGGCAGGAGCTAAAAGGACCAATACGATCTACGGGTGGCGGGGATGTGGGGAATAAAGTTCATGTCATGACTGGCAGCAGGAAGGTGATTTGTTACAGCCTCTTTAGAAAACAATCTGAAAACATCTACTTGAATGTATATGTATGTATATACGTATATTGAAATATACACACACCCAGCTTCTCTCTATATATATATTTATAGAGGGAGAGGGAGAGGGAGAGGGAGAGGGAGAGGGAGAGGGAGAGGGAGAGGGAGAGGGAGAGAGAAACCAGTATATAAGGACCAACACACAAGGGTGCTTATTGCAAAAAAATATCACTGATCATGGGGGGAAAACCCTAAAACTCCGATAAGTGTCCATCAATATAAGAATGATATGCTACCATACATTCACATTGTGGGATACTATGCAAAGAAAGGCAATGAGCAATGAGGGAGAAACTAAGTTAGAGCCCATAATTTTCAACAGGGAGGAACAAAGCCCTGGAAAGAAATGGCACAATAGTGAAATTTGCCAGGGGCGGCCAGGAGCCTCAGCAGCACACCGAATACCAGATGTTGATATCCAGACTCTCTCTCTCTCTCTCTCTCAGTTCTTCTTGGCTCCTCTCTTCGACAGGTTCCGTGTTCTTGATGGGCATCCAGGCATATGTTTTCCTTCGAACCAGTAATTCCAGGGAGAGGGAGAGATCCTCTCTCTCTTACCTTCTCCACCAACCTTGGAAAATGAGTCTGATTGGTTTCACTGCGGTCTCATGCATCTGGTTGCATGTGTGCCTGTGGCGTACTCGTCCTGTGCAGGGTCCCGTGATCCACCACCCGCAGCTCTTGGAGGCAGTTCCCAAAAGGAAAAGGTGCCAGGCAGATCAAAAGATAACAAGGAATGTGTAAAACACATTCCTATACTATTTATACAACTTCCCATAACCCTCAATTTTTCATGATACTGGCTGCATAGAGAAAAGGGGACCTTATCTAGTGCCTTCTATTTGTCTGCTTTCTGTCGATACTACTATATAAAGCCAGACATCTCGAATAAGGGGAAGACCCGTGTGTGAGAAAGCAGGCTCTCCCAGTAAACAAACAGCCCCCTTCAGCAGTTGGAACTAAGGAAATTGCCAAATTACAAATAAAAGGAGTGGAGGGAGCATTGCTCCCCATTTCTCTGTCCATTGATTTAGTTCTTCACGTGGCCAGTGGAAGACAGGCAAGAGAATATGCGACATCAGTGGATGGGAGATCCTAAAACGAATCAACCTAGACGTGAAAGCAGTGAGCCAATCCATTATGTCAACCCTTAACTAGTCCACAAGTGTTTCCTGAGCCCCTAATATATATCTGGCACTTCACTAGCTTCCCAAACACAGGCCCTGTCCTCATAAAGTTTAGAGCTGGTTGTGGATAGGCGGAGGACAGGTAGTGGACAAAAGATGTGATGGGGACCAATTCAAAGAGATGCTTGGAGCTCCGGGAGGGAGCAAGGAAGGGGCAGCCGTTACTTAGCTGGCATCAAGAGGGGCTTCTTTAGAAAGTGTCCTGTAAACTGACAGCCGGAAGTGAGAGGTGGCCAGACAGAAGGGTCCTGGGACCGAAGGCTGCTCCAGCGTCAGGAGACGGGGCCGGCACGGGCCCCACAGCAGAGAGGGCACGGTGCACTCACAGAATCTAGAGAGGGCTGGCTCAGCTCCCACGCAGAGAGTGAAGCCCGCGGAGTTGGATGGGGTTGGGCAAGTGGACGGGGCCCTAGATCCGCAGAACGCTGTAGGTGATGCGTAGGGTTAGGGACTGTGTGCTGAGGGAGGTGGAAAACCACTGCAGGATTTCCGACGGAGGATAGGTATGCTTGGAAGTGAGTTGTTAATAGAACACTGCGTTTGCAGACTATGGACCGGACTGAAGGGAGGCAAGAGGGGCTGTAGGGAGGTGGGTCAGGACGCTGCCATGATAGTTCGAAGGAGGGACAATGGTGGCCTGGATTGAGGAGGTGGCCAGGGGAGGGAGAAAAATGGAAGGGTTTTAATGTTCTCGGGACTTGGAAGACTGGTTGGATGTACGGAATGAGAGAAAGAGTCCAGGATGATGATCAGGTTTGAAACAAATTAACTAACTAACTAAACCAAAAAAAAAAAAAAAAGTGAGGCACCTGGGTGGCTCAGTCCGTTACGCGGCCGACTTCCACTCAGGTCATGATCTCAGGGTCTGTGAGTTCGAGCCCCGCGTCGGGCTCTGTGCTGACAGCTCAGAGCCTGGAGCCTGCTTCCGATTCTGTGTCTCCCTCTCTCTCTAACCCTCCCCCGTTCATGCTCTGTCTCTCTCTGTCTCAAAAATAAATAAACATTATATGGGGCGCCTGGGTGGCTCAGTCGGTTGAGCATCCGACTTCAGCTCAGGTCACGATCTCGCAGTCTGTGAGTTCGAGCCCCGCGTCAGGCTCTGGGCTGATGGCTCAAAGCCTGGAGCCTGCTTCCGATTCTGTCTCCCTCTCTCTGCCCCTCCCCCGTTCATGCTCTGTCTCTCTCTGTCTCAGAAATAAATAAATGTTAAAAAAAAAATTTAAAAAAAAAAGAGAAAAAAAAACATTATAAAAAAAAAAAGAAAAAGTGGGGGGTGGCAAGGGTGACTTTACCAAGAACCCTGGAGGAGAAGCGGCTTGGAGAGGTAAATGATGAGCTAATTCTGGGACAGCAAGTGTGAGGTACAGATGAGACCAACAGCAGAGGTTTTGAGTAGGTAGCTAGATATACACGGAGAAGTCAGGGAATCAGTCACATAAGCTCGTCACAGCAAACCAACTTTTTCTGGGAGTTTGGGCTGGAATTCCATGGGTAATCGTCAACCATTCACCTACTCCGAGTGTAAAGAAAGAGTGACCTGCGTGTGACAGGTTAATTTCTGTGTTTGCTGCCTGCTTCCATGATTTCTCAGCCAAGATTAAGCCTTCATTTAATAGTATAAGTCCTCATCTGAAATGTTGGTATTCTTGAAGTAAAACTCCTTTCTTTTGGGGATTTTGAAAACCACAACGAGCAAACAATCCAGTGAGGTCCACTAAGGGGATTGCAGGGAAGGAACCAGAACTCATAATGTCCTAAAATGGCAGTTGGTTCTGTGATGGTGTTCTTCTCCATCACCTAGAGTTCTCACATTCAAAGTGAGGTGCTTTCTCATTTTACTGGCAGAGTGCTGTTAAATCTCACCACGAAAGGAAAAGCAAGATTAAACATACCCTCCTGGGCTTTTATTTTCTAAAAAGTGAGGGTACTGTAATACTATTAGGCTCTAAACTCTGCCTTCCTTAGCAGGCCAGTGGCCTTCCCAACTCACCAAACTGCACTTTTGTAAATATTTCTGTTTTGTAAACACGTGCCGTGTTTTGTAAATGCTTCCGAACCTAACGGCTTATTTACATGTCTTAATTACAAATAAACACAACAATGAGCCCTGGGCTCAAAAGTACAAACTCAAACACAACTGTTCACTTTGAAGATTCATGCATGTGGTGGTGGCATCTCCCAATACAGGAAGCATCTGGGCAAGAGAAAAACCGTAAAGCTGGGTGTTAAATTAGCGACGGGTTCTTCATCCACACATTTATGATTGAACACGGTGATATTTGTGTTGGGATACAATATGTTCTTTAACAGGAATGGTTTAAAGCTGGTCTTTTCTGCCTGTCCATTCTACCTCCCAAGCATCTTTAAATTCTTCCCCTAATCTCCATCTACCCCCATCACCTGTGCTTTAGTTTGGGCCATCCCTGTGTGTCCTGGGACCAAAGTTTCTGAGGCCAGGCTGAGCTAGGTGAATACTGGTTAGCAGGAGAATCGTGGTCCCGCTGAAGTCTTCTGTAAATCCAGGCTCACCTTTCTGCTTCTTTACGACTCTGATTCTCTTTCAAGACCCATAAAGACGAGTACCATAAGCATTTGCCATACCTATGACTCAGATAAAAGAGCTTCCAGCCATGAAATACCTGTATCTAAAAGAAATAATCATATAATGCTTATACTCTTATATAACTATGAGCTTCAGGAGTGAAAGATTATTCTTACTGTAAAGTTCAACAAGGCACTGAAATCCTACAAAACTTGCAGCCACTCTGGAAAGCAGTGTGGAGGTTCCTCAGAAAATTAAAAATAGACCTACCCTATGACCCAGCAATAGCACTGCTAGGAGTTTACCCAAGGGATACAGGAGTACTGATGCATAGGGGCACTTGTACCCCAATGTTTATAGCAGCACTCTCAACAGTAGCCAAATTATGGAAAGAGCCTAAATGTCCATCAACTGATGAATGGATAAAGAAATTGTGGTTTATATACACAATGGAATACTACATGGCAATGAGAAAGAATGAAATATGGCCCTTTGTAGCAACGTGGATGGAACTGGAGAGTGTGATGTTAAGTGAAATAAGCCATACAGAGAAAGACAGATACCATATGGTTTCACTCTTATGTGGATCCTGAGAAACTTAACAGAAACCCATGGAGGAGGGGAAGGAAAAAAAAAAAAAAGAGGTTAGAGTGGGAGAGAGACAAAGCATAAGAGACTCTTGAAAACTGAGAACAAACTGAGGGTTGATGGGGGGTGGGAGGGAGGGGAGGGTGGGTGATGGGTATTGAGGAGGGCACCTTTTGGGATGAGCACTGGGTGTTGTATGGAAACCAATTTGACAATAAATTTCATATACTGGAAAAAAAAGAAAAAGAAATCCTACAAAACTATTTGGTGCTGGTGGGAGAAAATGAGTAGCAGAGCTCCAGCGTGGGGAGTGCCCATTTAGAGCACTTGTAGACAGAGGACAGACTCTAGAAAAACGGACACAGCATCTTCCAATCCCCTCTTTAGGGCCCTGCAAGGGGCCGTGTCCAATGCTCTTTATAATATGGCGCCCTGGGTGCCTCACTAAGGCCTGTGTCCTTGTTTGTATCTTAAGCTCAGGACCTCCTCCTGGCTTCTCCTTGTCAAAACAGCTCCTTACCCTCAGGTATTTGCACAATGAGAAGGGTCAGAGACACGAATTCATAGTATGATGCCTCTTCTCCAAAGAAGGAATCCTTCAGGATTTGGATTTCAGCTACTTGGAGAGGAAGGGGAGAAACATATGGTGAGCCCAGGGGCTGCCTGATACATCTGGTCACACATTCATAACGCAGTCGCCAATCTGCCCTTGCTTGACAGTGTTCTGGGGACAGCCTCGGTTCCTGGGTTAGACACAGTTCTACCCTCCGGCCTCTGCCTGAAGCCAGTGCACATTCTGATTGTGGGCAAGAGTTTTTCCTCTGAATGAACGGTTTCCCCTCAAGAAATTGGCCGAGCGGTATGGCTCTGGCTGATGAGTCAGAACATGTAGCCTCTACTCCCGGCAACAAACACCATTTCCTAACTATGCAACCTCGGGCAAGCCACTTAACCTCTCTGAGGAGCAACATCCTAAACCCAAACAGGGATAATCATACCTCCTCTGCATCCTTACAATTGGTTATTTTAAAGAACAGGTGAGATGATTTATGTGAACTGGGCTCGAGATCTGTAAAATGTAAGGTATTAGTCCGAAAGGGTGACCGCTTTCTCGCCCTCTCTGGTCACTTTAAAGACGTAATACAAGATCTTTCCATATTGCTGGCAATATCGAGGGCAACAGCTGCTGGTGCTCGCGGATTTTAGAAACCTGTGTTTTCGCAAAAGGAAGCGTCAGCTTGCATCACAATAACGTTGCTGGCACAGGACGGGCACAGCCAGGCAACGATGTAGAGATGGCCCAGCAGGTGTCAGCAGAGAACCGAGTTTTGGTACTCCGCCGGCTCACCAAGGGGTGTAGGGGATGCTGGGGCCTGGTGGGGCCAGACAGGGCCGGCAGGAGTCTGCCACCAAATGCAAAGCTGTCTCAATCCTGGTGGGGTGCAGGTGGGCAGATTGGGACAGAGATGGAGACAACCCTCTGGCTCTGCCTACAGAGCTCTCATTGGCTCCAGGACCCTCTCCCTTCCAAGGGCCCCTTCCATTCCTGCCTTTTAGTCCCTCTCCGTCTTTGGAACCTACGCTATACGTTGGAAAACTTATCTCAAAGGAAAGAAAGGTTTTGTTTGTTTGTTTGACTGTTTGGTTAGGGAAATATAACTTTGGGAGTGATTTGCTTTTTCCCCTCTCAACACCGAAGTTGTTTTGAATGTATGATTTTCACCTACACCTCCTTCTCCTACCTTAACATTCAGCTCACTCACTAGAGACCAAACCTTGGCTATTAGGATCTGGTAATTTAGGCAACCCACCCAGCTTCCACAAGGCTAATCTGCTGAGAGTGTGCAAGCTCTCTCTCAGCTACCAAACAGAATCTGTTGAAGGAAGTACTAAATCTTATGTGTTAAAGATGGTCTCTCATAGTTTACTCTTCTGGGGAGATGATTTCACTGCAACTATATGTGAGTCTTTGTTACAATGTGCCCTGTTAAAATGGATTCTACTATTAAGTTTTATGAGGTCTGAGGTCTTTCTTGGCTGCGTGTGGAGAAGGTGACTTGGAAAGACAGACAAGTAGCTCTTTGCAACAGGAGGAAACCCCAAACCGCTTGCTTGCTCTTCTGCTCGGTCTCTAAGATCCCCAGTGAGCACACGAGCATGTGCATATGTGTGTATGGGGGGGGGTAGTACACGTGTGTGCAGTGGTACATCCTAATAATGGAGGGAAGGAAATAGGTGAGAAACTCTGTGAGAGGAAACCGCAAATGGGATCAGACCCAGAATGTTATCTGAGTCTCTGAAGCCAGAGCTGTGGGCAGGAGGTCAAGGGTAGGGCCATGATCACATAAAGAGATGGCCACCTATGAGTCAGCCGCACCTGGGGAATGAGAACAGGGCAAAGGAAGAAATCCAGTGGCTATGGACCTTGTAGTGCTGTCACACTGTTATTTGCCTTTCCTACCCCATATCAAAGTCTAACTATCTTCAGAAAAACTTAGGAACTTTATTTAGTTCTGGATTAACTAAAGTCTCCAGGAAAGGGGAGTTGGGGTCTGCTTAAAATAATCCAAGGTGTGTGTGTGTGTGTGTGTGTGTGTGTAGTATCTAGAGTCCTCAACTCCAGTATGTAGCATCCACAAGGAACAGAAGTCCCATACCTACCACTAAATGTGAGGGCTGAGCCCCACAGTCTATAAATCTTCAGCTGGCAGAATGACAGCAGAATATAAGCAGATTCCTACATTATTGGAAATCTCTCATATCCTCGGCTGGGTAAGCTAGGCTTCCTTCTCTTTTTGACTGTGAAATGTTTAGTGATTTCCTTCTTTGTCTTTGAAACCACGAGGTACTGTGATTGAAATATTTTAAAACATTTTAAGGGCCAGGGAGAGTCCCCAAGTCCACAGAGCAATTACCTAGCACATTATTTTGCCTAGAGTGTACCAGAAAAAAAAAAAAAAACAAACAAAACAAACCCACAACAAAAGCAGATAGCAGATCTGGACAGCGTAAGCCCTTGTAGAGTTATGTCACTGCAATAAACAAAGGTCAGCGTTCAGTCTCCTTGAGCTTTTAGGCTCAGTTGGTGTGTATTTGTGTCCTCAGGTTTGGGACAAGAATTTGCACTGGTGCTTTAAATATAGAGGCTCAAGGGACAGCCAAAGGGTAAGGGGACCCCTCTCTTGCTTCAGTCAATGCAGAAACCTCTGTTTTCTGCCCCTTCTTTCAACCCTAGATGCCATCCCCATAAGCAAAAATGTTACATTATGAAAGGGATCTTATCTGGCATTGTCCATTCCCAGTATGGTGAAATAGTTTTTGGCTGGGTGTACCCAGCAAAAGGGGAGAGTGGAATGCATTACAGACAGCCATCAGAATTGATCAGAAACCCCTGCTATTGTGGCCTTTGAGTATAAACAAGTACTTCTGTTACTCTATTGTCAATTGTAATTTGCCAGCACAGCTTTGCGGCCTCAGACGAAATTGTCTTTACAGTTGCGCTTCCCCGAAGGCAACGCAGCCACATTTAAGCTCAAATTAATTCGCTTAAGGGAGGCCCTCTTTACTCCTGCTCGAGCCTGGAGCCTCGTGGCTACCAGGCCCCCGGGAGCCCTCGCCTCTGCCCCCAGGGCCTCCCCGCCCGTCTCAATTGCTCTGGACCAGTTCATTTCGCCACAGCTCGGAGCCGCTCGGAAAGCAAAGATTAAAGGGGAAAGTCGCAGCTGTATATTTATATTTTCATTGCTAGAAGGGAATTGATTTCCGCGCATTTATTTTGGTAGTTGTAATACACAAGGGCGGATTTGCGTCACCCGAGCAACTTGTCGGTGGAGATAAAGTTGCACAAATATTGAAAGGGGAAGTGCTAGGAGTCATTATAGAGTTTTTCTCCGGAAGAAATAAGGATTTCTGCAGTATCCTAAAATACTAAGGCCGCTTCTATTTTGAGACCAATCTCGCAGGCACATCCGCTCATTTAGTACGAGTTTGAGCCCATCAAAAAACAGGAGATGACCTGAACTCCGGCGAGCCCGGGGTTTCCTGCCGCTTTCTTGGTTCTGAGGGGTGGGCAGTATGGAGGAGGGGAGTCAGCGGACTCAGAAGGGAGCGAGGGGCCAGCAGCGGCGAGACCTGATCCCGGGAAAGGGGTGTGTGAGGGGGGGAGGTGGGGGGGGGGAAGCAGGGGGTCTTTCCAAAGGTTTCCTTTTTTTGCGTTTCCCTCCAGAGTTGAGAGTAGGCCCGGGTGGCGCTGACGCGGTTGCAAGGGGGCCGAGGGCCTGGAAGAGCAGAGGAGAGCGCTAGCGAAGTTGCAATTTACAGCCAAGCCAGGGGGGAGGGGGCTTTCGGGGACACAGGAAAGCGCGGCTGGCTAGCAGTCTGCAGGAAAACCCCCCTCCGGGCCTTGCCTTCGCCCGTCCCGCCTGCCCCGCGCTCGGGGCCTTCGAATGCTGCGGACGCGGGTCGTGGATGCCTCAGGACACCCCAGGGGCGCGCGTTCAGCTTAGTCCTCACCCCGCACCCACCCGCCCCCTGAGGGACGCGTCTTGTTTGGGGGCGGGAGGCAGGGGTGAGGCCTGTAGAAACTTGAGTTTGAACTTAGGCCGCTGTTTGAAAGTTTGCGGTCAAATTGGAATTAGAAGTGACACTAGAAAACACAAGAAAAAAGGGTGTATGGCCGTCCCTAAACACACTTGCGCTGGTGACCGGCCCTGGGAGCCGTGAAGTCACAGCGAGGCCGCGCCCTTGCAGCGGAGTCTCGCCAGAATCCCCGGCCTCGGCCTGAAACATCGCCACTGGAGCATTTCAAGGAGGGTCCAACGCCCCAAGCGGCTTATGCCTGTCACTCCTTTGCCTCTGGCTAGAAACAGAAGTGGGCTTCCTAGATCTCTTACCCCAGGTGCCCGTGTCCTCAGCAGATCCCACCGCTCCATTCCATCTCTGGAAATAACACCTCTGTCCTTGCTGCATGGAGCCAGGCATGTCCTTTAATAAAAGGAGAGAGGGAGACCCCGAGAGGGAGAGAGAAAGACCGAGAGGGGATGGGGGCGCGGGTAGGGAATGGGCGGGAGGCGGTGTTCCAGTGCTGACCGGTCGGAAGTGATTGATCAGTGATTAATTACTTTCCAGGAGAAAGTCAAAAGCTTAAAATGACAGCAGCTGCAACAAAAGTCTAGAAACGACTAGAAATATATTTAATTAGCCCACATCCTGAGCCTTGACATAGGCATGGCAATTTCTGTTGCCTCTGGGTTTGTTTGGTAAGACCTCTTGGTGCTGAAGCGAAATAAAAAATGTCACAGAAGCTTTACTGCAACTGTATTAAAAGTTTTCTGGGGGGGGGGGAGAAATACCGTAGAAGCGAAGAAGTTCTGTTAGGAGATGCTTATTAGGGCAATCGAAAACAAAAGATTTCGTGTTTCATTATTGTTATTATTTTATTTTCTTCCTGAAAATGTGCAAGAAGAACTCATCTGGGTGGCCTGTGGTTTGTTTGGGAGAGGGGTGGGGAAATCCATTCTGACTGTAATTTAAAAGAGAACGAATTCTTAAAATAGAGATGTTGATGTTGCAGAAAACCCCCACTACACCCACCCTACGCTCTAAAGACCCAAAGCACGAATGGAAGACGTCGACTTCACTTCGTCTTCTTTTCCGACCAGGCCCAAGGGGTTCCTGGGGAAACCGTCACTGAATTGAAAGTAGTATTTAACCCCAAGGAAATGTGCTCTTGTGGGCGCTTGCAAAACAATGGACCCCACGTGATCTGGGGCTGTGGTGGAGCTGAGAGGGTGACATTTCCTACAAGGTGCAGCAGAGGAGGGGACGCGCGTGCCGCTTTCCCGGGTTTCGGGACGGCGGCCTGTTTTGTTGTCGTCTGAGGCTCCCGGGAGGGTTTGGCTGAGACCAAGGGAGCCGTTCGGAGACATCCATCTTATTTTGTTTGAAAAGTTACTCGTCCAAGTTGTCACTGCGTGACAGCCTGGAATAAAGCTAATTTGCGACCGCCCCTCCTCTCTTCCCTGAAGGTCTCGGAGGCAGCAAGGCTGACGCGGTGCTAAATTGGGCGGGGACTCCGCGCCCCAGCTCTCCCGCGCCAGAGCTCAGAGCTGAGCAGCTTGGCAGCCGGAGCCCACGAAGGATGAGGACATCGACTTTCGGGATAAAGGCTGAGTGAAGAAAAATCAGGCCCGAGTGAAATCAGGAGGAGGGAACCCAGGGGGCCGCCTCCCCGTGCCAGGAGGCGGGCTTTGCACCCGTGAAAATACACGGGAGCACCAGCTGCTCTGGGCAAGCGCCCCAGGAGCGCTGGGACCAACTCGCCACGTCCGATGCCGGGTTGGAGCTGCAGAAGTTAGCGGAGGGCCACAACTCCCTGCAGCCGCCGCCCGGGCCCCTACGCGCGGGACCCTGCTCAGCCCACGCGGCAGCAGCAAACACTTTGGCGTGGCCGGGGGCGTGGCCGAGGGAGCGGGCCACGCCCCTCTTTCCCAATTCCCCTCCACTTCCCGCTCCCATTGGTCACGAGGATGGCCAATGAGCGCTCGGATCGAGGTCCTACCCTGGGTCTGACTCCCAAGCTCCTGCCAAAACTTTGGGAGTTTTTAGAGAGGAGTTTTTTTTGTTTTTTTTTTCTCTTATTACTTTTTTTTTTTTTTAAGCTAACGGATTATTATTGTTGTTGTTTTAAATTTAGCTCGTAGGGCTTAGCTGTTTGGGTTTTCTTGGGTGCCCGGCCCCTGTCTCCCCGGCTTCCCTGGAGTGTGCGGAGCTGCGGCCCCTGCCCGCCTAGCAGCTCCAGAGCCCCTCGCTCGCCTCCGGCCCGCGGGGAGCGCGGGCGCCTCGCCGCCTTTAAAGTGAGGCCAGGGGCCGAGGCTGTGACCGGCCGGGATCCGGGCCTCGCCTCCTCCCTCGGTGGCGCTAGGGCTCCCTGGCCTGTCTTCAGTGCGGACGGAGAAGCGAAAGCGGATCGTCCTCGGCTGGGCTGCCGCCGCCTCCGCGACTCAGAGCGCCCCTCCCCGCGCACCCATCCACCCAGCTACCCGGCCGGGCCCGGCCGGGCCGCGGCGGCGCTCGGCGCACCCAGCCAGAATGTTCGCCGCCGGGCTGGCTCCCTTCTACGCCTCCAACTTCAGCCTCTGGTCGGCCGCTTACTGCTCCTCGGCCGGCCCGGGCGGCTGCTCCTTCCCCCTGGACCCCGCCGCGGTCAAGAAACCCTCCTTCTGCATCGCAGACATCCTGCACGCCGGCGTGGGGGAGCCGGGGGCGGCCCCGGAGGGTCTGGCGGGGGCCTCGGCCGCCGCCCTCACCGCGCACTTGGGCTCGGCTCACCCGCACGCCTCTTTCCAAGCTGCCGCCAGATCCCCGCTTCGACCCACCCCGGTGGTGGCGCCCTCCGAAGTCCCGGCTGGCTTCCCGCAGCGGCTGTCTCCGCTCTCAGCCGCCTACCACCACCATCACCCACAGCAACAACAGCAGCAGCAACAACCACCGCAGCAGCAACAGCCTCCGCCTCCACCCCGGGCTGGCGCCTTGCAGCCTCCGGCCTCTGGGGCGCGGGGGGTCCCGAATCCCCCCCATAGCGGCTCGGCCCCGGCCCCCTCCAGCAAGGACCTCAAATTTGGAATTGACCGCATTTTGTCTGCAGAATTTGACCCCAAAGTCAAGGAAGGCAACACGCTGAGAGGTAGGTCTTGGGCTAGAGGCTGCAGGCCTCTGACCACGGCCCTGGCGCACTCCCAGGTCCCAGGGCCATTTGGGATGCCTTTGAGTATTTTCACAATTAAGGACAAGTCGGTAAAATGAGGGAGAAGAAAATGAATTGTAAGAAGACTATGAAACGTTAGGTGTAAAACTCACCTGCTCTGCATTACAAAAAAAAAAAAAAGTTTCCAGGGATGCTTTAAAAAACACATGTCACAGAATCATTATTCCTAAAAATCCGTTGGCATAAATATTCGCTAAAATGGCTATTCTCTGTCTCTTGAATCACATATCTAGAGAGTGAGCTATATTAATTTGACAGGGGAAACCCTTTCGGGGAACACTTTCCCTTCCATTTATCCGATTTCTAGTGAAATGCTACTCAAAGAATGTAGATAAACAAAATCGCCCCTCAGCAGAGTGGGGGTTCTTTCCCGGGGGAGGGTGGAGGTCTCCTGAAAGTGACTGCCTTTTGGCCGTTTTATATAAAGCTCTTCCTTGCTATATGTGTGGACGTGGACGTGTGTGCTACACATGGGAACATTTTGTGCATCCCCCCTTGGCCTCTGTCGGGGAGAGAGGGCTTTTGGGGTAGAGACAAGGTCTCTCGCGACTTTGCTGCAGGGAAACCGAATCGAGGTGGGAGGGGAGGGACAACTCAGCCGGAGAGTGTGGGTTTGCCCGAGGTATAACCAGCTCTTCTTTTCCCTCGTCCCCAGACCTCACGTCCCTGCTAACCAGCGGGCGGCCCGCAGGCGTACACCTTCCCGGCCTGCAGCCTTCTGCCGGCCAGTTCTTCGCGTCTCTAGATCCCATTAACGAGGCTTCTGCCATCCTGAGCCCCTTAAGCTCGAACCCGAGAAATTCAGTCCAGCATCAGTTTCAAGACACGTTTCCAGGTACGGAAACCCTGCTGAGCCATGGCCTGACGGGGCGGGTCGACTGACTGCTCATTCAGGACTGACGCCTGGCGTGGCCACCGCGGTTCAGCCAACCCGGGGTCGGTGCAGGAGGCTACCAAGCCCGGAGACAGAAACCGAAAGAGTTCTCAGCTAGCTAGCTCACCCCTCGGTTGGCTCCCGGGGGCAGAGGGTGGGGGACCCAGGGAGGCTGTGGGCGGGTGGGGTGAAGGGGCTTTCCCTAGTCTTGCAGCCAGAGAGGGACTTGAAAATGCAGCCAGAGGTGTTGGTTTTTAACATACACACAGTTTGGAATGACTTCAAACGCTTTGGCCAAGGAGAGGTTCTGTCGGCGCACACGTTTGCAAGAACTTATGCGCGCGCGCGCACACACACACACACACACACACACACGAGTCAAAGCTGTCTTCTCTACATCCTAAAGGCCCAACCGACGTTTTCGCCAAATCTTTGCATGCCCAAAGGCCGCGCATTTGGCTGATATTTTCCCTTTGGAATTAATCGATGAAGCTCCGGGCTTCTCCATTCCACACTCGCTTTAGGCCTCACGCCTAAAGTCTCAAGAGCTGTAGGATTCCATTTTAGACAGGCCATTCCCAGTCTGCGCGAAGGGCTATCCGAATGCGGGGCGGGGGGAGGAGGGCCGATGTTAACGCAAAAACAAGTTTTAAGCAGCACGGTGAGTCCCGGGCCCGCAGACCGCGGACGTGGCACTGACGCGGCCCTCCTGTCTTTCTCTTGCCCCCCGCTACCGCCTGGTGGCAGGTCCCTACGCTGTGCTCACGAAGGACACCATGCCGCAGACGTACAAGAGGAAGCGCTCATGGTCACGGGCTGTCTTCTCCAACCTGCAGAGGAAAGGCCTGGAGAAGAGGTTTGAGATTCAGAAGTACGTGACGAAGCCCGACCGAAAGCAGCTGGCCGCGATGCTGGGCCTCACCGACGCGCAGGTAAGCCGCTTCAGGCGCCCGCGCACCGCTCCCTCGGGGCGCGGCCTAGCCCCAGGGCTCCCTCCGCCCCGGCCCACTCTCCTTCTGCGGGGGAAATGCAGGGTCTTGAATTTCTCGAGACCTCGTACACGTCGAAACTTGAGGCAGGAGGAAGGGGGATGTGGGGGTGAGAAGGACGGAAAGAATAGCCCATCCCCAAAGATGTATGTCAACAACCGCAGCATGTTTATTTTGGCCAACAGGCGAAAGAACAGCAGAGAAAGCGAATAGGCCGCAGGAGATAATAATTATGTACTCGACTGTAGTGCAATTCGCTGTAGGAGGCAATTTATTTCAGAAGAGATAAAAATCCAAAGTCAAGAGATTGTTGTTGGTCCCCCCCCCTCCCCCGCCCCGTCCTTCCTCCCTCCTCCTCCTGCTGCCGCTGGATTGTGAAATCCCCATTTGTGAGGAAGTGAAAACATCATTTCAAACGGAATTACTTAGTAGGGCGAGGAGTGCCCTCAGAGCAGAGCCATCACCGTCTGTCCGATTTTCTAACGGCACAGGGTCTCAAGATAATCTCGGGGGGGGGGGGGGGGGGGGAGAGAAAGAAAAAAAAAAACAGATTTTCTTAGAATACCTAAGAGCATTTCAGCAGCTTCTGCCTACTTGGATTTTTTTTTTTTTTTTTGCAAGGCAATGGCGAATCGATCGTGTTTGAATTCAATTTTTTTCTTTTTTTCAAATTCAAGAATTGGACCTTTTTTTTTTTTTTCCCCCCCGGAAATAGAAGAGGCACTTTGCTTCCACACCCCACAGCAGTGGCCTTTGCTCCCTGGGTGCTGAATGTTCTGAGCAGAGCAGAAGCCAAAAGCAGGCACCTTTTCATAGCTCCTTTAAGTTACCCCCCCTTTCTGTCCTCCATTACACAACCACCCCCCCCTCCCCAGCACACACTGGAAGAGCCCAGCCGTTTTCCACCAGCTGTGGATGTTATTTTTAAAAGGGAAGCTGGAACTTGTGTGAACAGCACTAGGTCCCCCAGGGGATTGTATATATTTATATAGATTCTCCACCCCATCCCTACCCCCTTCTTCCACTCTGCACAGGTTTCATTCCAGCATTTTCTAAGCCCGCTGAAGGATCAGTTTATCCCAGGCAGGGGCAGGTCTTTATCGGTTTCTGAGTACCTACCTGCCAAGGAAATGCTCTTCTGCTGAAGGTCCAGCGGTGCCCCCCCCCCCCACCACTGAGACTAACTCTTTTGAACCCTCTTTCCCCTCTGTTCTCCCCACGGTTTCTCCTTAACAAGAACTGCTTTCGTGGAAACTTGCCTTGGGTAGACGCAGTAGAGGGGCGGACCAGCTTAGCAGAAATTGTTAACGTTGGTTCACCAAACTCTTGAAATCATGGGTATATTTTTCTGGGCTAGGGGTCCGTAATTTAAATCAGATTTTCGGAGAGTCCTGACTCGAGTCGGGCTAAGACGCATTGATTTGGAGCAGAAATCGTCCTTCGTCTGCTTTCCAACAAGCATCCAGGTCATTTCAGGATCAGGTCTGGAGGGCCACATTGTGAGAACCAGGCCTAGTGGGTTCCGCAGGCGAGGATCCCTGGCGAAGGCCTCCGTTTCCCGAGGCTGCCTCTCGGCCCCTGCGCCGGGCACAGGGCCCGGCCGGTGGTAGACAGCTGGGGACCGCGGCTCCAGGCCGCGCGCGAGTCGGAGTGCGGCGAGCCCGCGTCTCATCTCCGTGTCCCTTCTTGTCTCCCCACGTGGTGCGGCGCAGGTGAAGGTGTGGTTCCAGAACCGGCGGATGAAGTGGCGGCACTCCAAGGAGGCCCAGGCCCAGAAGGACAAGGACAAGGAGGCGGGCGAGAAGCCGTCGGGCGGCGCCGCGGCCGCCGACGGCGAGCAAGAGGAGCGGAGCCTCAGCCGCTCGGAGGGCGAGGCCGAGAGCGAGAGCAGCGACTCCGAGTCTCTGGACATGGCCCCCAGCGACACGGAGCGGACCGAGGGGGCCGAGCGGTCACTGCACCAGACCACGGTCATCAAGGCCTCGGCCGCCGGCGCCCTCCTCCCGGCCGGCGGCGGCGGGAGCGCGGGAAGCGGCGGCGGCGTTGGCGGCAGTTTCGGCTTCGGCAGCCTTGGCGGCGGCGGCGGCGCGGGTAGCGGCGGCGGCGCCTCGGAGCTGCTGCCCGCGCCCCAGCCCACCCTCAGCGGCGCTCCGCAGAGCCCCGAGCCCGCCCCGGCGCCGCTGGGCGGCCTGTAGACTGCGCGAGGCGAGGGGCCCCGGGGCCCGCGTGCCGCTCACTGCCGCCCTGGGTGGGCCGGACTTCGCGCCTGCTTTGGGTTGGCAATGGGGACAGGGCGACGCCGCGGCGGAGCGCCCTTCCCTGCGGTCCCACCTGCCCGTCGCCGCCGCGCAGGTGCCCAGAGCCGAGGGGGGGTCTCAGTGCCCCCGCCCGAGGCCCCCTCCCCTCCCCCGCGCCGGCCAAACACTTCTCCCCGGCCGCGAGCAGTTCACACTGTGAAGTGTTGGACGAAACAGTTCCTCCCCGCACTCGGGGCTGTGGCGCAAGGACGAGCTGCACCCAGGACGACACAAACTTGTAAATAAAATGTTTACTACGGTTTGTAAAGGCCGCTCGGCTTTGCTGGGGCGGTGCGGTCGTTAAGGTCGGGGATCTCCCACCCGGACCTCAGCCTCGGGGCGCTGGAGGCCGCAGCAGCTGGAGGCGGGAACTAGTACTTTCTGCGGGGGGGGGGGGGGGGGGGGGGGGGGGGGGGGGGGGCGAGCTGTCCGAGGGGCGGGGCGGGGGGGGGGGGGGGGGGGGGGGAGTGCAGCAAGCTGAGACCCGCCTGGCTGCAGAGATCGGCGTTGGGGCTTAGAGGTCCCTCCAGTTCCGAGGGCCCCTCGGACGTAGCCTGCGCCCACCGCCACGGAACCGGCGCTCCACCACCCTGAGTGTGGCCAGAGGACCGAGGTGGCCGCGGAATCTGTTAGGCCTGTCGGACAGATGGCTTCCCCACCCGGGGTCTGGGCCCCATGAGTGTGCCCGAGGGCTTTCCTTGGCTGGAGAGCCTGCTGAGTTGGAGTGGAGATGTCGGTGATGCGGGCGGGGTCAATTTAGCCACAGTCAGTACTTACAACGTGGCGACTCAATGGCCGGAGTGGAGCTTTGAAGCAATTCCAACACAAACCGCTCCTTGGGCCTGGATGGCGTAAGGGGAGAAGGTAGTGTCCTGGAGGAAAGGACAGACAGATCACAGTGGTTAGGGTTGAAGGGCCAGGTCTGAGAAGGCTTTAAAGGTGCCCGAACAATCCTAGGCCAGTCAGGGAAGTGACCTGTTCAAGGTCACACGCAGACAAAGTCAAAACCGGAACTCAGACCTCCTGGCTCACATTTGCCCAGTGATGGGTCTACAAAACTGTATCTCCCAGCCCCATCCACTCACAATCTCCCTTGCAGTTAGGCCACTGCAGGTGCCCAGTGAGTCCCTCCCCAGCTCCAGCCCCAACAGCCAGGAGTTGAGAGGCCGTTTCCCCATCACACTGCAGCTGGGATATTTATTTTGCTTCCACGCTGCAACTGGGATGGACCATTTCAGGTTGTTTTGTTTTGAAAGGCTAGACAGTCAAACCTCTCTCCCAGACCTGTCCTCTCTGGGCTCTCTTTCCCTCGAAACTACAAGTCCAGAGTTTGTATAAAGCTCTTTTGGGAGATTTAAAAACAAACAGACTTTGCTGACAAACCTGACCCCGAGGGTCTATTTGACAAGGCTTCTTACAGGCCCACCATCCATGCCAAGATGTGGTTCTCTGAGAGGATGCTCTGTCGAGAGTGATGTTCCCCCAGAGACGCTGAGGTCAGCGAGCCCAGGACACGTCCCAGTCCCCAGGCTGGAGTGAGAAGGTTCTTAGTGGTTCCCCGATCTGGCTTAGCTTCTTCCCCATTTTGACTCATTGACTTGAGCACAAAGACCTCCGTTTTAGAGCAGAGGCCCCAGAGTTAGCCTTCTTTGGTCTGGCGCAGCACAGGGGTGCAAGGCTGACCATTCCCTGCCCCCATCAACCTCCCAGCATCCAAGTGGAGCCGAACCCCTTAAGGAATGTGCACACTTGGGGAGGGGGAGTGGCGGCGACCAGGGTGGTCCAGTGTAGGAAAGAGAAGGGAAAGGTAGAAGGCTCGAAGGAGGGGCCTTAAGTTAAATGGGAACGTGAGCTGGCTATTATCTTTAAATGTGCCTAGGTTTCCAGGCACAGCAGCCTCCATACCTGCTTGGGAGGGATTCCTTCACCACTCCGCGGGCCTTACCACCTAACCGCAGGATTCTTCCTGTGCCCCAATTTTGCTTTCATTACGGAAATCAGTTTCCTCTGACCCCTGAAATATTAAAATGCTGTAATAGGACATCCCAAGGACACGGAATTTTGACTCACTTAAATCCAGTGCTGGCATTCAGGAGAATACGGTGGCAGCAAGGATACCAGTTGAGGAGCTCAGCTGGGGAGGAGAATCGGACAGGAGCTGGTGCTTTAGACCACAAGGCCTCGGGGTGCCCACTGCCCTGATCTCCCTTTGCATTTCTCCTCCTGGGGCCCGAGTTTTTTGTTTTTTAAGTAAAGGAAATGATCTCCCAGGGACTGTTAAATGAAATGATTTCAGGTACATTTCAGCCTTAGCACGACCAGGATCCGCTAGACCAGAGGTTGCAGCAAAGCTGGGGTACTGGGAAGGAAATGAACCTGGCAGCGGGCACCGGGAGGTGGCAGTGGGGAGGCTCCTGGAGCGTTTCCTCCGCCACCCCCCACCTCTCCTTCTGGAACATTTCCCCCGTGAAATTCTAAGGGGCTTTGGGCGGTGGAGTTCTCCCACATTTTCATCAGGAACGGGGTATCACAAGTCCAGGAGAAGCTGAGGGTTCATTTGGAAGAGGAGCAGCCACAGGACGAAGAGTCGTCTCTAGGCCGGCCCGGCGGCGGAGAGGAAACACCGCATTTCGGGCCGCGTGGACTCATCCCGGGACTGCTCCCTCGGCCCAGGGATTGGGAATTTTCCCGGTGGCGCTCGATGCTTGCAAGCGCGTCCAGGGAAGCTGGAAATTCTTGAACGAAGACCGAGATTTCTAAGGCGCGGAAGGGAAGGCCGAGCGCGCTGGGGCTTGGAGGCGGCGGCGGGTGCGCGCGGGCCCCGGGGCAGAGCCGAGCCGCCACCCCCGCTTGTGCCGCCCAAGACTCGCCCTTCCCGAAGAGCAGCCGTAACTCTGCCCGGGCTGGGCTCTGCCTCGCCGGCCGCAGTGGTCCTCGCGGCGCCCAGTCCTCGGAGCAAGGTCCTCGAGGCGCAGCCGGGACGTGCCGAGGGGTGGCCACCGCGAGTCTCGCTGGGACCAGGCAGCGGGGGGTGGGGGTGTGTCTCAAACCCCCTCGGGTGCACGCGCGCTCGCACCCCAATTACACACACAGGTCAAAGCGCCACATGCTCAAAGAAGCGCCCAGGAACGCAGACCCAGACGGAGACACGAGAGACCCTGTCCTGGCCGGTTCAGCATTCTCTGGGCACAAACGCGCGAATAAAGTTCTCCCTTCTCCATTCGGCAAGGCAGAGTGAAGAACCTCACGCCGTCTTCTTCGGCCACAGTTGGTGGCCGGGTGGGTGGGGCGCTGGTCTCCAGAAAAGCTTCCTTGCGCCAAGCCTCGCCGGCCAAAGCCCTGTAAGCCGGAGCCGAATTCCGCTCCACTTGTCCGCCTCAGTCCAGAGCAAGCAGGACCTGGAGTCCGGGAGTTTGGGGGAGCGGGTGGCCCTCGCTGTCCTGTCCCCTTCCGGGGCCACGGCTGTCAGGCCCCGTGGAACTTCAAGGCGAAGTCTTGTCTCCAAGGGAGGCTCTGGCCCGCACATCAGCCAAGGTGTTCTCCAGTTCTCCTTACCCCACCGCCTCACAAGGATTCGAGAGTAGCGTGTGTGTGTGTGACTTGCTCAGACTCCGGTTGTCACAAATCCCTGTGACTCCCTCCGCACCGCAGAGGGGACCAGTGGCTCTGGGATCTTTCCTGCGGCTGCTCCCTCTAGCTGGGGTCTAGAAGTGGGGTGTCGGCAGGAGTTTGAGGCCAGCACGGAGCAGGTGAGCTCTGAGTGCGCAGCCTGCTGGTCCCTCCTGTTCTAGGTCGTGGAAGCTAACCTAAGTGGAGGGTGACCCCAGATGCCCCTGCAGTCGCAATCTCCGGGAACTTAAGGGGACGCAGGGTGGGGCGGGGATCAGCACCTGGCAGCGGATATCATGGGGGCGCTCCAGACTTGACTTTTAACCTGTGTGGCTTTAACCTGTTGAGTTTTACTCTATCTCCAGATCAGTCTCTCCCCCCCCCACCTCCCCCGCTTCCCCCCAAGCCCAAGACAACTCAAACAGATCCCCCAGCGTGCAGGGTGGGGCCTAGAACAGCTCTGGAGCAAGGTATGGGGAAGGGAGGCGCGAGGCTGAGGTCCACGCACCCTCCTCCCCAGGGGTGCAATGGTCTGTTTTGAGAAGGAAGAACCAGTTGAAAGACTGAGTGCTGGGCCCTCCCCATAGGACACGGTGACACTAAGTTAAAGAAGGTGGAGAGGACCCTAAACAGACAGGCCCTCGCATCCCTCCCCCCCCTTCTTTAGCCTCTGGCGAAGGAGGGCTGCACTCTCCATGGTCTTTGTGAAGATCCAGCTACTGGGTTTTATGGAGGACTCCAACTGTAGGTATTCGGGCTTTGGGAGATACACCTCGATTTAACTGTGCTCAGGCACGCATCTGGCTCAGTCTTTCCCTTTGAGGTCGTGACGGGATTGGCTGGGGTCCTGAAGACAAATGAACTGCCTTCTCTGTGGGTTCTCCCCACGCCCGGGATATTAAAACCTGCAGCGGGCACCCTCCTCCCCCCACCCCCGCAGCCGCTCTTTGGATTTCCTAACTGCTACATGGGAGGCGTGCACTTTCCAAACTATTCCTTCCCCTCCAACCCCTCCATGCCCCCACCCCCGCCCCACCCGGGTTCTGAAAGGCTGGGCCCCCGCGGCGACTGGCCTGGGGCCTCTGACACCTCTGACAGGTGAGCTCAGAGAATGGGTGGTCCTTGGGTCCCTTGGATGTTCTGTCTTCTGTTATTTTATGAACAAGCATAGATGTCGTGGCAGGTGTGATTACTTCTGACTTCTTCATTTTAAGGATGGGGCAACAGAGGCTGGGTTCTTGACACTTGCCCAAGGTCCCCTGGGGAGTGAGTGCCAGGACTCTGATAAGGCTGTGGGTTTGGTGCCTCCTGAGGGGCAAAGGGAGAGGAGTCCTACCAGACACAATTGACCAACCAGATTCTGATCTGGATTGTTACAACTCAATGGCTTTTTAACTTTTTTTTCTTAACTGTTTATTTATTTTTGAGACAGAGAGAGAGCATCTATGCATTGCATGCAAGCAGGGGAGGAGCAGAGGGAGAGGGAGACAGAGAATCCAAACAGCCTGGTGCGGAGCTTGAACTCACCAACTGAGATCATGACCTGAGCCTGAGTCGGATGCTTAACTGACTGAGCCACCCAGGTGCCGCTCAGTGGCTTTTTAAAAAGGGGGCATAAAAGGCGCTGAGCCTGCGGGGAACTGTGGGCTCCAACAGATCCATTTGTTCTTCCTTTTGGTAGTCCCCAAGAAGTTTCCCTCCAGGAGTTGCAGGCCTGGGCCTCTCCAGGATTGATACCCCCACCCTTCAGCCTGTACCACCTATGTGGCTTTGCTAATATGTCTAAGGTCGGGCCACATCCTGCTCTTGGGACGTGACATCACTCTTGAGTGTTTCTCCGTCTGGTTGCCGACATTTGGGATTTGGGACAGCACGAGGTGTCCGAGACCTCATCATGCTGGTCATGCAGCCACTGAGCTAACTCCTTCTCTCTCCCCCGGTCCTTAGACCTAGTCCCAGCCAGCAGATGATGCCTCCTCCTTTTGCACAGTTCTGGGTGGGTAACAGACCAGCCATAGAAGGTGGTGGAGGTGACAGCGGCTACACCACCTGACCCACGCCCAGAGCTCGAGGCTTCAGTGACCCCAATGACTATTTCTGGGGGGTTTTAAGTATGGGAAGAGGCTGGCATATGGAGGTCAGAGTTGAGGGTGTCAGAAGGAGCACGCCTGACCCCAACCCCAAAGAGCCCGAGAAGCGTTCATTCATTCGCTAATTATTAAATGTGGGACCTTGGGAAATTGGCTTCAGTTTCTTCATCTGTACAATAGGAAATAATGTTACCTAACTTCTAAACCACTGTGAGAATGAATTGCATGGTAAAATGTTAAATGAGAAAGTGGGTGGCATATTATATTCCTTCCTTCCTTTATTAATTACAGTATTTACTACCTTATTAGTATTTGCACAGTTGGAAAAAAAAAAAAGGCAAGGAATCAGATCCTTGGATGGAGGCTCATGAATTCAGGGCAGTCACTGTGTCCCCGGGGAGGAACCTTTGAAAGAGTAGAGCAGAGTGTTTGGATACAGTGTGTCCACAGAGGTTGTGCTCAGACCCCTCAACTCTATGGGAAGACCAGTGGCATTTCTTCTTGGTCCTTCAGGCACTGCGCCTGGCATTCTGTGCATACAGCAGGTGCTCAAGACAGTGCTTTTAGGTGTGGTTGGGAGTTTTCCTTGGGAGCTGGAAGGGGAAGGAGCTAGAGTTTTCTGACACTTCAGGTTTGAGGGAAACTTAAGTATCTGGGGTCCAAGGAGGGAAAACTATGTGCCTACTGTTGAGGCCATGTCAGGACAAATGGAATTTGGGGAGTTCTATTAAGTTCTTAACTAATCGCGTAGAGGGAAGTCTTCAAAACGGAAACAGGATATCAACTGTCCCTTTAGCTGGGAAAAGGCACCCTTTGCTTCTTGAGGGCAAGGCTGGGCTCTGCCTTAGGGTCGGAGCAATTCTAGCACCTCGCACAGCGCTAGGTACGGGGAAGGCGCCTCAAGGAGTGTTTACTGAATAAATGAGTAACACATTGTTGTGTTCCTTGTGGTTACTGATAGTCCCAGTGGATCCTCAGGAACAACGTGATCGGTGGTTAGCACTTGGACACAGGAAGAAGTGAGCTAGAAGGCGCGGAAACTACTGAGCGGTGACTCGGAGAGGAGGAGCGGACTTGGAAGTCCCAAGTCATCTGGATGAGGACACACAAGGGTCCCGGACACTAAATCCGTTGCAGAAGAAGAAAATAAGTTCCCAAGCAGCGCTCCATATAGATGACGAAAGCGCTCGTTCGCGCACGTTCATCTGGAGAACGTCGTGCGCAGGTGGGCATCGTTGGCCCCATTTTGTAGGTTGAATGACTCGCCCACAGTCACCTCGCCAGCAGTCAACTTGAGGACCAGGACGGAAGCCGGAGACTGTGTGCTTCCCGGGGTGGCCCGCTCCGGGCGTTAAGATCCGCGCCGGCGTCTCTCGGCACAGTGAGCGAGCGGGCTGCTGTCAATGTGCACCTTGCTTTCTCCTTCTGCTGCGCAAAAGCGTCGGTTAGTTTCGCCGAGTTCCAGAGCTCCCCCCACCCCCAACTGCTCACGCCCCACCCGCCTCTGGCGATTTCAGGGTCAGCAAATTTCAGCCGCGCTTTGATTTGTCAGGGCTGTTTATTTTTGTGTGTGCGAATGGGGTGAAGAGTGCACCCCGCACTTTCCTGCACGTGGTGCGAGCTCAAGAAATGAGCCAGTGAATGAATGAAAGAACGAATGAACTAATGACCGCATAAGATTCCTTATCTCGCAGGCCCCACAGGCGTCTGGTTGAGGATCTGGCCATTTTCTGGATCCTTCTATGGAGACAATCGGAGGCCGCGCACGCCCTCCAAAGGAGTCGCTGCGCGGCCCGGCTCTCTCCGCTCCCGGCGCAGACTGTGCTTGAAGCCTCAAGCCTGTAGGAGGGCGCCCGCCCCCCGCCCCGTTCGCCACTCATTTGGGCGCGATGGAGGGTCCCAGGTCCTCTGTCTTCTTGGATCCCCAGCGCCCAGTCGGAGGTCAGCGACCTCGCTCGGGTGGGTCCCGACATCAGCCCCGCAGCGGGTGGGCTGCGCCGGGCAAATCTCAAAATCTTCCTGGTAAGGCTGCCTTGGATCCCCCGCAGCGATCTAAGCCGCATCCCTTTGTTCTCATCTCCCGCAAGGTTCCTGCCTCCTCCGCGGACTTGTCTCCCTCGGCGAGGGCAGTGGGTGAAAAACTAGAAAGGAAAGGAATGAAACTTTTCTATGACACACAATTTAAAAATGAATGTCGACCCACCGTAATGCAAATGTTCCCCTTTCCTTCGGTCTCCACTCTCCCAGTCCTCCTTCTTGCTTTGGGCATCCCCATCCCTTCCCACTTTTTGTTTCCCCCTCTCCACTCCTTGTGCCTGGGTCTTCCTTCATCCAGCGATTGTCCACCTTTCCACTAGGACTTTCAGAGGAGCTGGGCCGCGATGGCGGGGCTCCAGGGCAACCAGGGCAGGCGATGTGGTGCAGGGGCTGCTCCAGAAGTCGTGGCTCCAGTCTCGGCTATGACCCCAAATGAAACGAAAGGCAGTTATGTTGTTTGAAACTATTATTAAAAAACGAACGGCCCGTAAGATTAAAACAACACCGACCCGCGATGATGTCATCCTCGTCAGAAGCATGGTTCAAGAGCCAAGAGAGATTGATGTGTCGGTGCACGTGAACCAGCCATAGCCTCGGTGTCATCCGTTAACACATGCATACACCATCTGCGCCCCTACTACGCGCTGGCGGGTTCGGTTCGGGACCATCAGCGGCTCCAGAGGAGCATCAGGAAAGCGCCCTGAGGTGCGCCGGCTGAACCAACAGTTTTAGCTCTCGGAATCTTTCTTTCTCCCCTCTTTTCCCCTCTTTTGGTTTTCCCATCGCAGAGGAGTGGTCATGAGGACACCCATCCTGCCTTCTGAGTCCTCTCCAGCCGTCCCACTATGCTTCCCCATCTTCTCCCCATCAGTTTGCTCAGCGACCCTGGAGGCAGTTCAGTATCCCTTCTACATAGGTTAGGGGAGCATATCTAATACAGGGGACAGTCACGGCCGCGCGCACGGTCGCGCGCGCCGTTATGCTGGCAAACAGAAGTGGCGCTCAGGAAGCGAGAATTGGCATTAAACTCTCACCACCCTCACCGCCATTACATCGCTAATTTCTTCCGTTTGGAACGCGTCTTTACTTGGAAATCACCCAGGGTGGGGGCGCGCAAGTGAAAACGGAGGAAACAGACGCAATCGTTTCCCACTTTTAAGGCACAAATTCAAAGTCTTGTATCTCATTTAACCTTCCCAGCAACCCTGGGCGAGAAGATGTTTTCTTCCAATCTTACAGATAATCCAGTTTGAGGAGCAGAGAGGCTGGGTAATTTGATCCAGGTACTGGCTGGCAAGGGGCGTGGCCAAGCCTCCGACCCCGAAGCCCACCGGTTCCTAGTTCCAATCCTGAAAGGGTGGGCTTCCCCGACTCCCTCTTCGAAGAAAAAGAAAAGTTCAAAGTTCAAAGAAAAGCTCTGCTCTCCTTTTTAGCGAATTACTCCATTCATTGTTTCAAATATCCACTTTACATTGTGAGAGTAGACCCCGCCACAGAGAAATCCATTAAGCATCGTTCTGTCGCACCCCCAGAGAAAGCGCATGCCCGGTGTACCCTGTCTGGTGTACAAGGTTGATGACTGAAGGAGGGGAGAGTTCAGTACAAAAACATCTGTAAGCGAGTGGTCGCCATGAGCACTTAACTGTTCCTTTCCACCTCAGGCTGGGAAGCTAAGGTTAGTCTAGAAGCCACATCTTCCCCTTTCTGTGCTCCTAGTTACTCCCTTTTCTTTCCGTCCTCACCTGGCCTCCCGCTCTGCTGCCTCCCTCCACCTCCTCCTCCCACACTGCGGCCCAGAGCCTCGGCCGGGCTGTGACCCGAGTCCTAACGCTGCAGTGGTTGTCCGTGCAGCGGCGGGACGGGATGCGACCGGCCTGGAGCTGCGGCGGGTCCCAGCAGCGCTTTGCCGCGGGCCGCAGCTCCTAGGACCGGAGCGAGGGGCCCGGCGCCGGGCGGGGCAGGAAATTTATGGTCTGTGTATACTTTCTGGCTCCAGAGCCCCGCGCACCAGAAGGATGGGGCCCCGCGAGCCCCTGAGGCCGCGATCTGGGGCCGCAGGCGCCGCGGCCAAGTATGGTGCCCTCGAGTCTCTCCTTTCTGCTGCGCTAAGGCCATAAACCTCCCCGGGAGGGCGCGGCTGAAAACGAAAGCCCTGCAGGGAGGTGGGTACCAGCCTCGCCGAAGTTAACCCAGCCCGGCCAGCCTAGGAAACCGGCTCCCAGGCCTGCGTTCAGTCGCCCTACGTGTCTACACCGCCGGTGCGGCCGTGGCGCAGGGTGGGATTCCGGGCCCAGTGTAGGACTGCGTGGCCCCAAGTGCGGCTAGGTGACGGGCCCCGGGGTTCCCACGGCGCCAAGTCCTCCCGGCGTCCCGTCGAGGCCTGGCCTCGGTCCTCCGCCCGTGGGGCCAGACTTCATTCTATTTCTCGAGTGGGTCCGTGACAGAGAAAAGAGCCCATCCAAAAGTTGGGGGCAAATGCGAGACTTCCTTGGGCCTGGGGGGCTGGAGGAGGCGCGAAAATGGTCCGGGGCAGGCGGCCAACGCCCAGCAACACTAGAAGTTCCAGTGCTCCGGCTTCAATCCTGCCGGGTTAGCACGAAGCGCGTCCACGCTGTCTCTCCCAGGCCGGGCCACACCGGCGCACAGGAGGTGTGAGTTAAGCCAGGCAGCCAGAGAAGGACAGGTCCTTTCATTCACGTTGTCACCAGGACTGGTGTTCACGGAGTGGCGCCGCCTAACGCACCTCGAAGGACGGTTAGGCCTGAGCGTAACTAATAATATCGGGCACAACTTTTAATTTAAATAACGTAGCAGAGTTTTGCGTGCCTATGTGTCAGGCACTGTCCTGAGAACTTTATATACATAAAGTATATACTTTATACTTTACTTATACTGTATATACTTTGTATACAAAAGCTTATTTGCTTTTTATAAAATTCCAATTGTTGTGATTACTTGGATTATCCCCATTTTACAGATAAAGAAACAGTGGCTAAGAAAGGTTAATTAACTCACTGAAGGGCAGCCAGTTCGCAAGTGGAGTTGGAAACAATTTCCATCTCCTTCTCCAGGGCCTACATTATCTAAATCGTCTACGGTACTAATGAAACCACTACTTATTTCGAATATATTAAGAGTCACGCAGGCGAAAGCGGGCTGAATTCCCGCAGAGAGCCGGGGGGGGGGGGGGGGTGTGTGTGTGCAATTTATGCAACTCTTAGTCCTTCTCGGAAGGGGCTGGACACTCGCCCCCTCGCTGGGAGCTGCAAACCTCGGGGTCAGGCAAGCAGGGTGGCCCAGTCCATAAATACGGACCATTTAGCAATTACCCCGGGGCGTGTTAATTGCGCTGGGAGGTAGTAATTGTGAGTCTCAGACAACGGCTTCTCTCCCTCTGCTTTCTTTTGATTTACTGTTGGGCCGGGTCTCTCGGGCAGGAAGATCTAGGCGAACCCAGGCTTGGCGAAAACGCGCGCTCTGGGATGCGCAAGGCCGCTCGGGCAAGTGGTGCGGGGCCTGCGCAGTTCCACCTTCTCTGCAGGGACAGCTAATGACTGCTGCCGGTGTCTTCACTCAGCAAGGGGGAGGTGGGGAGTCGCGTCTCCGAAGCTTTGGCACCTTTCATCGGGCGCGCCCACTGACGGAGGTAGCGATTTATTTGAAAATAGGAGAAGAGGTAGGAGTAAAAAATTGAGCAGGGTGGATTATGAAACAACGGAGTGAAAAGAAGAAGAAGAAAAAGAAGAAGAAGAAGAAGAAGAAGAAGAAGAAGAAGAAGAAGGAGAGAGAAGATGGAGATCATGAAAATAAGTGGAATTTTGCAGCATTTCTCACATTTTTCTAAAGGAGGTGGGCGGGGCTGATACAACCGGTTTGGGGCCGGGCCATAAATTAATAGATTTATTCCTCAATCAGGAAAAAGCCATTAAGATATTCTTGGCTTCGTCTGTGGGAAAATAATTTCTTTGATTGAGTTGCCCCAGAAGACCCTCCGAAGCCCTCTCCTCTCCCCCTCCAACGGCCTCCTCTTTCCTGCCTGCCGGAAGGAGGGGAGAAGCGGGAGACCCCTGGGAGAAGAGGCCTTTCCATCTTTTCCAGCATCTTGAATTTCACTTTGCAAGCTTCTTTCTACTTCTTGATTTGATCCCTGCTGCCTTGGAGACTCGGAACCTCTGAGAGAGAATTCTCCCGCAGCCAGCCTCGCCACCACCTCTGTCCCCCACCTCCCAGTCCTCTGCCCCAGCGGTGACTGGGCGCTTAACCTCCGGCCAGGCCCCAGCGCGCCTGGTGAGCCTGAGAAATCCAGTTATGGGGAGGGGGCGGGGCAAAAGTGCCCTCAAATGAGAAGAAGCAGCCCAGAGCCTGGTGGACGGAGAGTTGTTCCTTTGGAAGGAAGGAGTTGAGCTCCTATCAGGCCCTTAAGAGCAGATGTGTGGTTCCGGGACCCCTCTGGGTCTCTGCGACCCTTTCAGAGGATCCCCGAAGTCAAAGCTATTCTCCCAAAAAAAGATTATTGGCTTCTCTGCCAGGGTGCGATGGAGTTTCCCAGAGGCCACATTAGGTGTGGTGACGTCTTGGCTCTGATGGTTTATGGAATGTGTGCATCTTCCAGTACATTCCAAAAATATGTTTTGGTTTTCCGTGTGTATCTGTGCAGTGTGGCTGTTTATATTTAAATTATTTAAAAAGAAATGAAATATTTATGTCTTCAGTCACACCTGCCACGTTTCATTGTTCAATAGCCACACGTGGCCAGTGACTGTCCCCAGTGGGACAGTGCAAATGTACGGATGTTCCTTCATCATGGAAATTCTACAGGGCAGTGCTCATCTATGAGGTAAATGGGCATGGGCACAAACACACAAATAAATGCCCTTTAGCCACCTCAGGACGTTTTAAGATTGTAAAGGAGTTCTGAGGCCAGTAATGTTTGAGATTCTCTCCTGAGAGCATCTTCAAGGTTACATCTTTGACATAGACGTTGAAACTAGAGAGGGTGAATTTGTCTGGACTTTGCACTTGCTATCTTCACGATGATAGACGATTTTCTGAACTCCGAGGGTCAATTCCTGCTTCTGCAAAACAAAGGTAATGGTTTCTGATAACAAAACATGGAAAGGCAGTGTGGCTGGTGGTGGGGAGCTTACACTCAGGGCAAACTGAATGGACTTGACTTGTATCTCAGCTCAGCTCAGCTCAGATGACTCAGGGTTAGTGCTGGAACTTCTCCAGGGCTCAGTTTCCTTATCAGTAAATTGGAATAATAGTAGTAATGATAACATTGTCTTCTTTATAGGTTATTGTGAGAATTAAATTAGATAATAAATAAAAGTACTTAAGAACCTGTAACTGGCAGACTGAAACCTTAGTGGGTGACGAAAAAATTTAACTCCCCTCCCCTTTCAGATCTGTATCTCTATCTATCTGTCTATAAAATTCTGGGTAAATACACAAAACATAAAATTTACTATCTGATCCACTTTAAGCATATAGTGCAATAGTGTTACGCTATCTAATCTCCAGAGCTTTTTCATCCTATAGCACTGAAATTCTATATCCATTAAATAATAACTCCCCTTCAATAATATTTCTATGTGGATGTGAACTGGGCTCCAGGCTTTAGAATTTTAGTCAATACTTTGCACTTACGTTAACCATTCCAGTTAAGAAATCAATTAGTCCTTCAAAATAGCTGAACTGGTTGGAAAAGGACAGCCAGAGTCCTCAAAATGTAATCAGGCTCCATTGAATATGCCACCTCCACTGATTCCTTGGTCTCAGCCCATCGGTGACTAAGCAGTGGAAATACCCTGGGGCTGAAAATGATGTGATGTCCCCTATATCAGTGCTCATCGTGTGTTTGGGGAGTTAATGATGGATCTTTGAAATGTTTTCCAGAAAGTGCTTGAATCATTGTTACAACAGCAGATAAAGAAAGATAAGCTCCAGATTAATCTCTGGTTGTACCTAAAACCCTGGTGATGGTTAGTTATCATGAGAACAAAAAAGTCAAAATAATTAGCAATATTCTTGGTATAGTGTGTCAGGAGAGAAAAAAACTTCTTTTTTTTTAAAAAAAGTTTTTTTAACGTTTATTTATTTTTGAGACAGAGAGAGACAGAGCATGAACGGGGGAGGGTCAGAGAGAGGGAGACACAGAATCTGAAACAGGCTCCAGGCTCTGAGCTGTCAGCACAGAGCCCGACGTGGGGCTCGAACTCACGGACCGTGAGATCATGACCTGAGCCGAAGTCTCGACCACTTAACTGACTGAGCCACCCAGGCACCCCGAAAAAAACTTCTTTAAAACAATAGTAGTCACTAAAAATAATGAAACACTTCTTTTGGGTAAAGTTTATCTTTCTCCAACTATTTAGTTTTCTGTCATTTTAATTTTTTTATTTTTATTTTTAATTTTTTTAATTTTAATTTTTTTTCGTTTTCTGTCATTTTTAATTAAAAAAATAAGATCTTCACTAGAAAATATTAGATAAATACAATAGACTTACTACATAGGATGCTTTGAGATGTAAGAAAAGAGAACTCAGTGTAAGGTGGTATATCTAATAAAGGAAATTAATTGCTTCACATGATTGAAAAGTGTAGTGATGGAGTGAGTTTCACGCATGGTTTGATCAGGGCTCTGGCTCTGTTTTCTGTGGGTTTCTCACCTTCTCTCTATATCCCTTCATGCTCAACCTGGCCTCCCTCCTGGTACCATGGCGTCCTTCTCTTCTGTGCATGCTAGTATAGAAGATAGTGCTTGACCATAGCTGGAAGGATAATCAATTGGAGATTTTCTGAAGTCTTGAGATGATGGCTTTCTTCCTACATCTTTAACACTTTTGTCTTTGTCTTCAATTCCCATATTGTGTTCCTAATTTCCAAATGCTGTGACCTATTTCATCTTGGAAATTTATTAGAATCCAAGTTCTTACTGATTTTCTACTAGGTTTTACTTCAGTAGGTTTTGGATGAGAGCATGATTGGGCATTTGGATGTTTAATACGGTATCCAGAAGATTCCTATTATCAGGCTAGTTTAAGAACTAGGAACCTAAAATTGGTTATCTTTGCATTGGATGTGGGGGAGCTCAGCAGACCAGTTCCTGAAAAGTGGTCAGGATGCTGTATGCATGCATAGATTTTGGATGCAAATTAAGTAAAACCTTGGGTTGTGAGTGACTTGTTCTGTGAGTATTCCTTCCACGAGATGAGCAAACACCTCTCATAAATCTTAGCTTGATAAATGAGTGATGTCTTGTAATACAAGTAGTATGTGATGCCAAATCTCACGTGATCCCAACTGAGCCAATGGTTCTTGAAATTCACTTTGATATACGAGTGCTTTGGATTATAAGCATGTTTCTGGAACGAATTATGCTCTCAAACTAAGGTTTTATTATATTAGTCCTGGCACCAAATTCTTTTATCCTTACTTTTTTTTCTCCTAAATTTTCTCCTTAAATGAAATCTTACTGTACTCTGTGTGTGTGTGTATATATGTATATATACTATATATAGTATACTATATATAGTATATATACTAGTGTGTATTTAT
>NC_064813.1:56434348-56502703 GCF_023721935.1 Panthera uncia
TATATATATAGTATATATATATATATTTGGGCTCGAACTCACGAACCTTGAGATCACGACCTGAGTTGAAGTCGGACACTTTACCAACTGAGCCACCCAGGCTCCCCCTCTTACGGTTCTAGAGGCCCGAAGTCCAGAATGAGTCTCCTTGGGCTAAAGTCAGAGGGTTTAGCTGGTTCCTTCAGGAGGCTAGGGTGGAAAATCTGCTTTTTGTCTCTTTCAGCTTCTGGTTAATTACGGCATTCCTTGGCTTATGTTTGTGTCACTCCAATCTCTGCTTTTCTGGTCACATAGCCTTTCCTTCTAGGTCAGATATCTTTCTGCCTGCTTCTCACAAGCACATTGTGGTTGCATTGAGTGCCCACTCAGATAATTCAGATAAACTTCCATCTCGAGATCCTTAATCACGTCTGCAAAGCCCCTATCGCCACATAAAGTCACATTCGCAGGCTCTAGGGATCAGGGACTGGTTATGGCTGGGGGCCATTATTCATTCTCCCACACAAGGACCAGTGTTGCTGGAGGGTTGCTGGAGGAGCCTGGAGCCTGGAGCCTGCAGCTGGGGAAGAGCAGAGACCCAGTTGTGGGCAGAGGGTGTAGCTGTTGACACAATGTTGTCACCTGTCCCTGGGCGGAGGGGGCAGGAGGACTTCCTCGTCTCACCCCATGCTCCCTGCCCTGATTTCCTGCCAGTGTGTCCCATCAGCTAAGTGGCCCTCCTGGAGACAAAGCAGAGCACAGGACGGATATGGAGACACCCAGCATCTGGGTGCCAGGAACTACCAGAGCACTGCCAAGCGGTGGGCCCTGGGGCAGTCCTGGGCTCTGAGCTGCGTTTCTCAGAGGAGGGCCTTCTGCCACCTAGGGCTGCTCATACTCTGGTCACACACATTCTCCAACGTTTTCACGGAGTCCTCGGTCTGGGTCCTGCCAGTTAAGAGGAGATAGTCTAAGAGATTTGAGCCTGAGTTTCAGCCCAGGTTTTGGGTTTCTCTTTGTATCCCCGGGACCCTTGTCTAAGGTGAAAAAGGGCTATTTGGTTGACATTAAAGGGACTGAGCAGTAATGGGATCCAGGGCACTCCAGCAGTCCCCTCTCCGTCGGAAGGTTCCAGTCCTTAGGAACTTAGGCTGCATACCTTGTCTTCAGGAACCCCATGCTGTTCTGGAGACCAGCAGTGGAGCTCTGATACTTTGTATACCAGCTGCCATCTCCATATGGAAATTTAAAACCCAGCTTGGATCAGCAAGAGACCAGAGCCAGGCCTGGGATACTGGGTTATGGAGAGCCGCCCCCTGGGGCTGCAGGCCCAGCCGTCTGCCCTGATCCGAAGCCCCAGCCCACACACCTCACCGCTTCTTTCCCCATTGCCACTTCCTAACGGTACCCCCCTTCCCGTCCTCTGCTGGACCCACAAGGGGCCATGCCCACCGCCCTCCTCCTGCACCTCTCCCCTGTCTCCCCTGTTGAGCCTTGAACCGCCCATCCTGGCCGATCTGCTGGGACTGACATCAGGTGTGATGGGAAGCTCCCATGTACAAATTCCTGCTTTCTAATGGTTGCCTGGATTTTTTTTTTTTTATTATTGATATTTGAAACTAAAGACAAAACCAGCTGGTTCTTGAGGGGAAAAAAACAAAACATGAAAAGAATCTCCCATATAACACACTGCCCACCACCCCCTGCCAAAGCCCAAACCAATAAAATGAGTCTAACTAATAATTCAATCTCCCTGCCTGGTTCACTGTGACCAAAGCCAGGAGAGGCAGCACAGCAGGGAACCCTCATTGACGAGAAATTTATCATTGGTAATTTTATTAGGTTTAATGTAGCCAACAGGGGTTAGTGATAGTTTCAGTATTCTTTTTCCAGAGGGATTTCTTTCCCTCCAGAGAGACAACTGTTATATAGTACTCATATTTGATTGTCTTTATAATTTAGTGTAGTTTGGTTGAACTTTTCAAAATGCTATCACTGAGAAAGGATTCCATAGTTTGTAATCTATACCAATTTGTCATTTGTATCTTTCTTTTAACAATTTCTCAGGGCGAGGCAGCGGGGCGGCTCAGTCGGCTGAGTGCCCGACTCTTGATTTGGGCTCAGGTCATGATCCCAGGGTCATGGCATTGAGCCTCATGGCAGCCTACTTGGGATTCTCTGTCTCTCTCTCTCTCTCTCTCTGCCCTTCTCCTGGACACACGCACTCTCTCTCTCTCTCAAAATCGATTTCTCTGGGCTCACAAGCGTATCTACCATAATTATGATAATAATCCTCTAAAGAAGACATTCCTCTGTCATGGTTGAAAGTCATTTCTTTTTAGTGGCAATGCTTTAAAACGTCTTGTTTGGACAGAAATGGCCATCCGTTCGTTGGTAATTTAAGCAAGTTACTTAAAGTCAGGCAATTAGGTTAATGAGACAGTTGGCCTTTTGAAGTTGAATGGGATCAGGGATGAGCTCACCGCTCCTCCAGAAGACGTTCAATCTACTTGGTGTCAAAGGTGGAGGGACACAGCTCCCCGCTGCAGTTTCGAGGAGAGATCATGCACACACAGATTTAGTTCCAGGCATGGAAATTGGATGGTGGGCCCCTTCGACTTTCTGGCAACCACCATGCTGCGGAGGAAGAAACAGCAGCTGCTTCTGCTATCACTGGGGAGGATGACAGGCCTGGATTAGGCCTTCCGTGGAGCCTAGAAACTCTTGAGGGAGCGGCCCCGGGCCCTGACACGACAGAACCACGGACACATGGAATGCCCCAAACCGAAGCAGATGGAATTGCTGATAAATGAGTTGAAATGGTAGAGGTCCCTCCAGCGGGAGCCGGTTGGATTTACTGGGAGCTGCTCCACGGAGGGGGCAATTTCAGGGCGGCCAGGCTGCCTTTAGATGTTAATCAGAGGCATTCATATATTCTGTCGTTCACCCTTCAAAGGCAGGTGTCAAATGTCTTGATGAAATACCTCTCCCGCTTACTCGGACACGGGCAATCAGCTACCGTGCTGATAAATGACTCAGGGTGAATCGACAGCGTGAGGGTCAGGCTTGGCTAGACCCATGGTCACAGGGCAAGAGTAATAATGTCATAATCGATCTGTGGGGCAGAGCCCAGGCAAGGCCATGCTCTATGTTTGAAGGCAACATGTGGAACTGGGGGGGTTGGGGATTATAAGGGATGGGAGCCGGGAGCTTAAGACAACAGCACTCTGTGATGGCCCCAGTTGTGCCAAATCATCTTTCTGCGACCGTCCTGCGGCCCCCACATGCGGCCGTCCAGATCTGGATGTAGGAAGCAGCAGGATTGCATAAGGATATTGGTGCTTGCAAAGGGGGCGTGCTCTAATAGTTTGGGAGGTCCCCTGGAGGAAACGGGCCACCAAAGTCACACTTAGCTGAAGGGAAGGGTATGACCTATAGAGAGAAAAATGTGGGTGCTGTTCCGTGGAAACAAGTCCGCTGTGGGAGAAGCCACTATTCTGAGATGGACTTCTCTGTTGCACCACTCCTGCCTCTGCCTCTGCCTGGGACCTTTTTTTTCCTCTTTTTTTAATGTTCATTTATTATTTTTGAGAGAGAGAGAGCACACACAAGGGCGGGGGAGGGGCAGAAAGAGAGGGAGACAGCCGAGAGCCCGATGTGGGGCTCGAACTCACAAGTCGTGAACTCATGACCTGAGCCAAAGTTGGACGCTTAACTGACTGAGCCACCCAGGTGCCCCTGCCGGGGACCTTTCATGCATCGTAGACTAGTAGAATAGGGGCACCATCATGCACCCTCAAGATTTGGGGAGATAGAACTTTATTCTTCATGATGGTGATAGGAGGGAACAATGGGTGGAGACAGAAAGACCCTGCATTCTGGATGCTTCTGGGGCACCACCACACAGCACACCGGGCCCTCATGCTGCTGCTAAGGATCAGTGATTATGAGGGCAGCCGCTGTGAGAGAGGAGGAAGTCACTTTGGCAACTGGTGCTAGAGAAAGGCCTGGGGTCATGTGCGCGTGGTTGGCTGACATTGTCTGCCCTCCTCTCTCCCTGCTTTCAGTGCTTCTTCCAAAGCTGCCCACATGTGTCTTCTTCCCCACTCGAGGACTGTCCATATGTTCAGATGTTTCTTTTGACCTCATGTCACCTGGAGCATCTAGAAGTATCCGTTGTGATCGTCTAAGTCTCTGGGCTCTGGCTTGTGCTAGGGTTAGTCCTGATCCCTTCATAATTGTGTCTTCTTTTCACTAGAGTTAGAGAATCAGGGTGAGCTCTCCGAATTAAAAAAAAAAAAAAAATTGAGTCACTGAGACAATCGTGCATGGCTTTGGTCTGTCTTGACCAACCTGTGATTGAACCACACCCAATGCAGTTGCCAAGGCTGTTCGACACATGGCACCAGACTCAGAATATGGTGTAGGATGTGGGGCCGGGTAACGTGGATTCCCCAAAGCCTGAGTGAGATGTCCGTGTAGGGCAGGTGGGATGATACCGGCCAAAGTCAGCCTGCTAAGGTGGTGTTACCCTGATCAGCAACACTGGCCAGGATCAAAGCAGTATCAGAGGCAAGCTCCAGGGCAGCAAGATGGATACTTCTAGGCCTTTCCTGCCCTAGGTTCCTCCATTTCTGGGCTACTCAGAACTACCTGAGTGGGTTTTTTTTTTTGGACATTCTTAAATCTTTATCAAGAACCTTAATGTGCCAGGCACCGTTCTAGGTCCTGGGGGGAAATAGCAAGGAATAAGAAAAACATTCCTCCGTGGAATTCAGAGTCAAATGTAGATGCAGACAAGAGGACAAGACATTATGATACGATGTAACAATACATGCTAAGATAAGGGGATTCTTGGGGGCTGGAGTCGGGTCAGAGAAGGCTTTTGGGAAAACGCCATCTCTCAGCTGGGCCCCTCCAAGTTTTTTTTCAGGCAGAAGGAGGATTGTCTTCAAAGATCTAGAAGGAAGAGAAGGCACAGCACATTCTATCATGGGTGTGGCCAGAATGTAGAGTCAGGGGTGCAGGGTGGAGATCTAGTTAGGAACCTGCTGCCCAAGACCATCTCGGCTCCCTACTCTCGGGCAGCTGACTTAACAGTGATGTATGGAGCTCCTTCAAGGCACTGGGCTCTGAGCTAGGAATTGTGATGGCAATAAGAAGGACAAGGCAGGACTGTTGTCTTCAAGATGCTCCTCTCGCCCATGACCTCTGTGTCTAGAGCAGAGAGGCACATCTCCACCCTCTTCTGAGTCTCCCTGTCACAAGGGCCAAGGCCTTAGATGGCTCCTTCCAACACCTCCCGCCCCTGGAGGCAGGTCCTGACCAAAGGGAGGACATCCATGGGTTAGAGATGCTGTGCTTGGATTCTGTCAGCTGGCCGTCCCAGGAAGGTGCCCTGAGGTGGGGTGATTTACATCCAACCATTCAAATTCTCTCATTTTCTTCTGTGATCAAAGGGTGTAAAGGCTTAACAGGCTGGGTTGGACTAAAGGCTCCATTTGACGATTTGCCAACACGAGGCCTTCAAGACCTTTCTCTTTGACTTCCAAGATCCCCCCTCCCCCAACTTTGCATAAGAAATTATTCTTCCTTCTTTTCAGTCAGTCTACATCCTTTCTCCTTTATCTCTTACATTTCAAAATAAGATGTACCTCTTCCAGGAAGTTGGCCTTGATTAATTCTACCCACTGCCCTAGCATCTCCAGTGGCCTCTATCCCGCATATATAATTGGCGTGTCTTACGTACAGGGCTTTCACTCATTTCTGAACCCTGGTTTTGCTCTTTCCTGAGTGGAGGTTGTATTTTCACCTTTGCTGCTGCTTATGCAGTTTTGAGACCCGTACAGCAGGTGGTGTTAGTATCCTCGTGCTCTGATTACACATTCTGAATAATTTGCAGATGAGGAAAATGGAAGGGGAGAACTAGTTTTTAATCGAGTACCTACTATGCGCCAGGCCCCTGTGCCGCAGCTAATTTGATCATCAGAAATATTCTGTAGGAGGCAGATATCACTGTTCTCATTTTCCAGTTAAGAAAACTGAATTCGGGGAGAGGTAAAGACACCTCCCCAGACTCACGCCATCCTTTGCGGCAAGGCTGGGATTGGTCCCTGGGTCTGAGCTCTCCAGCTTTGTGTTTGAGATGAAACATGCAGATTTTCTCTACCTGATTGTGAACACAATAATGAAATCGACCACTGTTTCAAAGTAACTGTTCTAACAACACCTCCGGGATAAGTTGGTATCTTTCTCACTAAATCTTATATTGTAATAATCCAGAATATTTGTAGATGGGCAACAAGCTGCCTCGCAGAATTTTTTCTCAACACTGGCCATGTTTTCCTCCCTGCATAGTTGCCCGCTTAGGTGTTTGGATGATTCACCAGGATGTCTAGGAAGGCCCTTGTGTGCTATTGAGACTTGGCGAGGTTGGGAGGGGATCTAGTCTGAATCTTAACTTAGGAATCAAGGTTCTGTGATTCATGGGGTCATAGATAGTGAGAGGCTTGGGGGCCAGGACATGGGTGGGGTGGGGATTCCAAGTCTTATGGGCAAACGTAGTGTGTCTGGATTAGCATTCCAAGCAGAGGAAAGAAATCACTTAGTCTCCAAGGTCAAAGAGGAGACTCTAGGAGGCTGGGCAGAGCAAAGGGCTTCCACCTTGGGGTCCAGTGGACTGTGAACGGTCATTGTAACCTATTCCAGCTTCCAGTGTGCTCAGACCTTTTGGGGCAGAGAAAGGAGGGCTGGGCCCGTGCATGGCAGGGAGAAGGAGAGCGGAAGCAAGACGGCATGCTATTTTTCCTCTCCAGTTGTTTGCTCCTTTCCCCCTTCACTATACAGACCAGATAAAAAGCTACAGTAGCAGGGGAGAAAAAGAGCTTTAAAGCATCTAATGTCCCAAAGTGTCCATTCCCCACAACCAAGTTCTCCGAAACTTCTAAATCATTTTTGCTAATTTGCCATATTGCCTCTACTTTGAGGGAAGACTTCCCTGTCCAGTGACTTGAGAGCTCAGAGACTTGGCTTCTAGCCCCAGCTCTCCAGGTAACGAGAAATATTTCTTGAAGTCTGTCTCTTCTCCGGTCTGGGCTTCAATTCTGCCACATGCGCAATAAGGGGGTTAGAATAGGGCCACTCCACTCCTCTTCCGCGGTCGGGCTGTCTGCTAGGCTGTGCGAATGGCCTCCTTTCAACTCATCCGACAAATCGGGAAATGTGCCACCATGAGGCACGACATTTTCTGGGTTGGTTCATGTAGTAATCAGTAATTACGCATAGTTATTCAATAGTTACGATAATTCAATAATCAGAATAAGCCAGCCTCTTGTGGCGGAACTTGCTTCACAGTTAAGGGTAAGTTTCAGGACCATCCTATTTAGGATGTCCCCACGTTTCCGTGAACACACTGTGTCGTTTCTCTGGTGCACACCTTCCTCACGCCTTTGGTCCCCTCCAGACTAGGGGGATGATGCACGCATGCATGTGTGCGTGCGCGTGCACGCGGGTGCATATACGCAGACACGCACGCACGCAAGTAAATGTGTGCGCGTACGTATGTGTGTGCGTATGCATTCGTTCATTTTTCACAGTTGTGTTCGTCTCACGGAGGAGGGTCTGTAATTCTCACTTCTTGTCATTTGATTGCGAGCTGCAGTTTGTTGGCTGTTTCTTGGGGATTCCTGAGAGTACCAACGAGGACCACTTCTCTCCCTGGAGCACGGTGCTGACCACGTATGGGCCTCTGTGCCAGACCCCGAGGGAGCGAGGCGGATTAGGCGTGGTGCTCCGAGCACCGTGGGGGAGACGGTTGGGCAGACCGCGGGCACAGCACCATCAGTGAGTGCCTTGGAGGTGTGGGCCGTGGATACGTGCCCCGGGAGCGCAGATGAAGGCCTGTGCAATCGCTTGGGCTGTGGGGAAGCAGGCAGGGCGGCCACGTTGGCTCTGGGCCTCGTGGGAGGCCGGGCAGTACCGGGCAGATACCATGGGAAGTGTGCACCCATGGAAGGTTTGGACCAAGGAGGTGGAAGGGTTACCTGGGAAGTGTGGCAAAGGCTTGGGACTTAGAGTTCAGTTGTGTCTGTCGTGACAGGAGACGGGAGAAAAATAGATCTGTATTGTGGACCTGTTTTAATTTTCTGTCAAAAGGGGTTCCTGAGATTGTCCTGACGAACCTATTATTAGGAAGAGCCTTATTACTGAGGTACTAAGATACCAGTGGAGAAGAAATAGTTATCAAGTGTGGGCTAGCTGTATTTTCAGGTCTCCTTGCTGATCCCTGGCGGAAGGTTGAAGAGGACTCCCAGGCGGTGAAACACCAGAGACCAGTTTGGCCGTTCTGGCTGAGCTCCCATCTCCCGCTCGACTCTTCTGTAAGCCTTCTTGTCTCACCGGATGCGGCCCTGCCCCGTTCCGGGCTCTCCATGGATGCTGCTCAGATCGTCCACCCTCCCATAAGATGGGGAAGGGGTGGATGAGAGTTTCACTCTTCCGTAGCTGCAGCTCAGAGGCGGACAGAGCTCAGGAGAACGGGGCACGGGCGATGGCAGGAGGTAGGGGCCAGGCAGTGACTGCTACAGCTTCGCAGGGCTCTGGTTCCCGGGGCTCATGGTGCTGGGGAGCCCTGCAGTCAACGGAAGTCATAGGTACACAAGGCCCAGTCTTGTGTGAACGGCCATAAGTGTCCAGTGAAGCCAGGGGCCCAGCAGCTGTCATTTCCTCCCTGGGACAAATCACTTTAACACTCAGCCCTTCCTCAGAGGGTTCTTGTAGGGTCACGCAAGACTGCCTGTGTAAGGGTGGTAGATATCAAAATTTTTGCCATTTTTTATTGACAGTATTTGCTCAAAAGGGTTTAATAATGGGACGCCCGGGTGGTTCAGTCGGTTGAGCCTCCAACTCTTGATTTTGGCTCAGGTCACGATCCCAGGGGTGTGGGATCGAGTCCCACATCGTAATCTGCACCGATCGTGGAGCCTGCTTGGGATTCTCCCTCTCTCACCTCTGCTTTCTCCCCAACTCGTGCTTTCTCTCTCTCTCTAAAAAAAAAAAGAGAGGAAAAATAAAAAAGGATTTATTAATGATGCATATTGTTTTTTCACCCCCCTTGGTGCTGTATCTTTGTTAGGTGTGTATGTACTAATATTGTAAAACGTCTAGGAACTGGTGTTTTACCGCTTGAAATACTGCTGGGAACGGCATGTTGCTGGGATCATGATACTGGGACAGGAGAGGCTCTGATGATTATTCCTAGGTAAAAATAACAATACATGTGATTCACAGGAACATTTGGAAACTTCAGAAGAGACAACAAAATTTTCTATGATGCCATTATCTTGCTACCAACTTCCGTTGTATAACCAGATGCCCGGTCTATGTCATGACTCCCTTACTTAGCTTATTTCACTAACACTATGTGGGGAGCATTTCCCATTAACAATATTTGCTGTGCAAAAACAGGCTATCATTTCATACACATTTAGGTTCGTTCCAATTTTCATTCTTTTTTAAAAATGTTGTTTTAGAGAGAGAGTGAGAGAGAGAGTGTGTGAGCAAGGAAGAGGGGCGGAGAGAGGGAGAGAAGGAATTTGGAGCAGGCTCCATGATCAGTGCAGAGCCTGTCTCGGGGCTCAATCTCATGACACTGAGAACATGACCTGAACCAAAATCAAGAGTCAGATGCTTAACTGACTGAGCCACTCAAGTGTCTCCCATTTAAAAAAAAAATTTTTTTTAACGTTTATTTATTATTGAGAGAGAGAGAGAGAGAAAGAGAGAGAGAGAGAGAGAGACAGAGAGACAGAGCATGAGCAGGGGAGGGGCAGAGAGAGGGGGAGACACAGAATCCGAAGCAGGCTCCAGGCTCAGAGCTGTCAGCACAGAGCCCGGCACGGGGTTCGAACTCACAAACTGTGAGATCATGACCTGAGCTGAAGTCAGACGTTCAACCGACTGAGCCACGCAGGCGCCTGCACCCCCCCCCCATTTTTAATTCTTATGCATAATGCTGTAGTAAGCATATTTATGGGTAAATCTTTGTATTTCTTTAGGGTAAATTTCCTTAGGATAAATATTTCCTTAAGATAACTTTGTAAGATAATATTACATGTCAAAGGTTCCATTTCTTTTTCTTTTCCTGTGAATTTTTGTTTTCTGTTTTCTGGTACCAATAGACACATACGGGCGACACAATTTTCTAACTTCTACCAAACATTTGATATTATAATGAAAGACAACGTTGCCTAGAAGATAGGCAGAAAATGACAAAGGGGGTCTCATTTTAATCTGAATATCTTTTGAAACTGGTAAGGTTCTATATTTTCATATGTTAAAAAGATTATTTTAATGCTTTTTAAACAATTATTTATTTATTTATTTATTTATTCATTTATTTATTGAGAGAGAGAGAGAGAGAGAGAGAGACAGCGCAAGCGGGGGAGGGACAGAGAGAGAGAGGGAGACACAGAATCCGAAGCAGGCTCCAGGCTCGAGCTGTCAGTGCAGAGCCTGACATGGGGCTTGAACCCACGAACCGAACTGTGAGATCACGACCTGAGCCAAAGTCACACTTAACCGACTGAACCACCCAGGTGCCCCTATGTTTTCATATGTTAATTGCTTGTTGGTATTTATTCTTCAGTAGATTTTGAGTTAATGTCTTTGCAAATTTGTTATCAGGGTGTTCTTTTGTTTCTCATGATTACATACATGTAAGATTCCTATGTAGCTTAAGGCATTAACTCTTTGCATGCAAATATTTTTTCCAGTGTTATTTCTCAATTTTGTTTACGGTGGTTTTCTTAGGCTCAGAAAATGTTAATTTTTATATAGTCCAGCATTTAATTGTTTTTCTTTCATGGTTTCTGTCTTACGATGTTCGCCCAAAGGTGACATTATATAAATGTTTATCAGTATGCCTTTAAGTATTGTTGTTTTTTTAATGTTTATTTATTTTTGAGACAATGCAAGAGACACAGTGCAAGCGGCAAGCGGCGAAGGGGCAGACAGAGGGAGACACAGCATCTGAAGCAGGGTCCAGACTCTCAGCTGTCAGCACAGAGCCTAACCCAGGGCTTGAACCCACGAGCCGTGAGATCATGACCTGAGCAGAAGTCGGAGGTTCAACCGACTGAGCCACCCAGTCACCCTTTTCAGTATGCCTTTAGATATTTTTATGGATTCAATTATTATTTACCTTGTAATATAGTGGGTTGTCATTCATCTGAAATTTATTTTGGTGTGTACCAAAATTCTGGTGTACCAGAAATATTTTTATTTTGTTTTTATCAAATAATTATTAGATTTGCTTCATCATTTGTTTTCCTCATTGACTTGAAATGTCACCTTTAAGTGATTCCATTTTTATTCTTTTTACATTTTAAAAAAATGTAAAAAAAATTTTAAAAATGTTTTTATTTATTTTTGAGAGAGAGAGAGAGAGAGAGAGAGGGAAAGAGATCGTGAGCGGAGGAGGGGCAGAGAGAGGGAGACACAGAATTCAAAGCATGGTCGAGGCTCTGAGCGGTCAGCACAGAGCCCAATGTGGGGCTCGAACCTGTGAACTGTGACATCATGACCTGAGCCGAAGTCAGATGCTTAACTGACTGAGCCACCCGGGAGCCCCATGGGTGATTCTATTTTTAAATAAGAAAAATACCTTCACTGCAGAAATGTATTATTGACTTGTTCAGTCTTATGAAGAAACATGTTTTTAGTTGTCGAAGTGTATGGAGATGGTGAGAAGGATTCTGGGAAAGGAGGCAGAATAATGGCGGTGGCAAGAGCAATTGGAATGTAGGACCATGTGGTTGCCAACAAGTAAAGATTTAAGTTTAACTTCATTGGTTTTGTTATGTTCATCACACCAAGATATATCTGTTAGGAGAACACTCTTTTCTTTCTTCTAGCAAACATTTGTTAAGTGGCTATTTTTGGACTAGATTCCAAAGGGGGCTCAAACATAAATATGGCCTCTGTCCTTGACTTTCTCATCATCTGGTCCGGGAGCATATTAGCAGCGAATGCTTTTAGCTCTGGTAAACAAAATACTCAACTAAAAATGGCTTAAACTAGGAGTGCGATGCTCTGCATTTACCAAGGGTAGTTTAGTAGCTTAATGATATCAAAGCTCTGCGTTGTCATGTCTTTGATGTCCTTGGCCTTCTTCCTCATTGTTGCAAAAAAGCTGCAGCTGCTCTTAAGCATTTTGCCCCCCTCACCCGTCCATGTTCCATAGCAGGGGGAATGGGCAAAGTGGGACAAGAGCGCTTCCCCTCATGGTGCCTCCCTCTTAACCAGGAAGGAAAAGCTTTCCAGAAGCCTCATGGGTCAGAAACCAGAAGCTGAGTCGAATCCATTTCTGGGGACCAATGTTTAGAGAAGAAGCTGGTCCCATGCTTAAATCAGAAGCCGGGTCCGTTCCTGGGGTCTAATGCATCTGTGGCCCGCACTGAACAAAATTCTGGTTCTATAAATAAGAAAAGAGGCAACAGTGACATTTGGGGACGTGAGCGATAGTGTCTGCCATAGAAGGATATTAATTTATACAAATATATACATACACAAATATACATTAATTTATACAAATATATACATACACAAAAATATATGTATTATTAAAATACATGCTTATATGTATGCATATAATATATACTAAAGTAAGTGCCAAGAGAAGCTTTCTAACGTGTGTCCTGCTTTTTATGGCTTTGGTAAACCTGACCTGTCTGAATCTCAGTTTTCTCATCTGTAAAGTGGGGAATGAATACTCACTCTGCCCACATCCAGGGCTGCATGCCCATCATTTTCGATGAATGCTTTGCAAACCGTAAGGCATTGAATACCTATTGGCTTCTCAGTGCAAACACTGCCCTTGTTTGGGACAAACTGTGTGATTCCGCAGATCTGTACTTTGGCCTGGTCAATCTGGACCTGGAGGTGGGGCGAGGGGCCAGGGCCTCGAGAGCGCTGGGATCCAGGCACAAAGCTGGGACACTGAGAAGCACCCGGAAGCTTGCTGTCACATTTCTGCACACCAAGTCCTGAGCCAGACCAGGAGCTGGGAAAGTGAAGGCTCTCCTCTCTGAAAGGGGTCTGCACTTGGGGACAATGCTTTTACTTGATGTTGATGTGGGGGAGACAGATACCCTAGGAAGTGTCCCACGGAGGGAATCCATGGTGGACGCCACAAAGTCGACTTCCTATCTCTCTCCTGGCTGCTCTCTCTCCTGGGCGTGGGCTGGTGAGTAGAAAGCTCCCAGGGAGAGCCTGAGGCAGGTGCTCCTTCCAGAGACTCAGGACGCCGGTGGCCGAAAGACTTGCTCCCTGATGGCAAAGAGCTGTCGCTCAGCCTCTAAAAACAACTTGGACAGGAGGAAAAATTGAGTTAGCTGGAATGAGAGGTTGGTCAGGGGAGGGCTTGAAGGGGGACCCTGGTGATTAAGTTCAACCGTTTCCTTTTTGCGGGTGTGGGAGAGAAATATTTCTGAGTGTGCCCTGACCTTTTAAACTTTAGCCTGCTTGCTAATCTGGTTGGAGCCCAAGTTCCTCTTCTAACCACAAAAGTCCTTTGCATTCTCCCTGGAAATGTGGAGCCTTGCCATTACCCACATCTGCCAGAACCTCCCCTCTGTAAACCTTGCTTGAACCTTGGTCCACGTTAACCAACCCTCTTCCATGTACGGAGGCAGCTTGCTAAACAGACAGCGTTGGGCGCAGTTAATAATCTTGTCATTTTTACCTTGTGGTCTTGTATATCTACCTCACCCATCCAGTTAAATTAAATTACCATCAGTTTCTTCCCTGCCAGGGTGAAGATTAATGGCTCTTCAGCTCTCCCCTTAGAACACATGCAGTCGTCACGTCCTGAAGAGAAATGCAGCGGCTCATAAATTATGGGCTGTCGTCAGAGAAGATGGTGGGTACCTCCAGAGTCCTCCTGGGTTCGTGGGGGTTTGAGCCGAGCATGTGCAGGGTCAGGGATGGGCACCGGGTCGCCGCGTCTGTCAATGCTCAGGTTTCTGACAGGTGCAGAGGAGGGCGGGGTGTTGGGAACAGGGGACGCGCACGGTCACGGAGCAGTTACTGCTGTTGAGGCCCTGGAAGTGTGGGAACAGGTGGGTCTTCTCCCAGAGCAGACGGCCTTCTAGCTGGTTTCTAGGGGCAGGCACATTTGTTGTTACCAATGTCACCTCCAGGGCCTGTTTCTGCTGTCCCAAGGACTTGTCTCCTGACTCCTCAGAAAGCTTGTGCCCTCTGCCCATTGAATGGGGCTTTCTAGGTTGTGTCCCGAGCCCTCACTTAGCACCTGTGGGGCTCCCGGGAGCTTTAAAAAAATCACTGTACCCCCAACTTGAACTGGCCTTGCAAAATGTGTAGCAATGTAAATGTCCCCCCCTGCACTCAAGGATCCCCGTCCTCTCCTGCTGGCCACTTGTGGGGAAAGCTTGCAAAGTCATCAGTGGGAATGAACTCAATTTTATTTTAACAGAATGGATTCGTGTTGCAGTGCTCACTCTTCTATTGACGGATTGGGTTCTAAAGAGACATAAAACGTTTTATTTATTTATTTAAAAATTTTTTTTTAATGTTTACTTATTTTTGAGACAGAGAGAGACCGAGCATGAATGGGGGAGGGTCAGAGAGAGAGGGAGACACAGAATCCGAAGCAGGCTCCAGGCTCTGAGCTGTCAGCACAGAGCCCGATGCGGGGCTCGAACCCATGAACCGTGAGATCATGACCTGAGCCGAAGTCGGACGCCCAACCGACTGAGCCACCCAGGAGCCCCGACATAAAAAACGTTTTAAAATAGAAATCTTACTGATACCAAACGTCCTTTCTAATGTTCCTTAGAAGTAAAACCAAGAGTCCAGTTGGTAAAGCAGTTCCCCTGATCCGGTCTGTGCCATTGGACGATTTCCCTCATTTCCTCTCTTGATTGTTAAATCTCAGAGAAAGACTGACCTTGCTAATGACGTTCACTCTGTTCTACGAACCGTTTCCACTGCTGGTTGGGTCCCTCTGAAGGCGAAACTGGTCGCTTTGGGGAAGTGGACCCCCCAAACCCGAAGAACCAGTAGCTGTTGTTTCATCCCTTACTGGTCAGCGAATACCCCACATTGTAATACTATAGAATTTTAATCAGAATGCACATAGATTGCATGTGCATTCTATGCACATGCTGTGCGAAGAGCTGTGTGAAGAGCTGTGCGACCTTGAGTAAGTCATTCATTGTTTACCCCTTCTGTCTCTTCGCATGTAAAACGAAGCTACAAAGAGCCTGCCATATTGCTTTGTCGTTTGAGTAAAAGAAAGTTAGGAAAATGTCCGTAGTTGCCGCGCCGCTTCGAGGGACTTACACGATCTTCATGAGTTGTTTTCTGTCCAAGGGGTGAGTGGCATCTGTAGAGCATGTCGCCTTGTACGAGGGGCTTGATATGCACTGTCTATTGTCCGCTCCTAATTGCTGCATGTATTGTTGTAGGGATAATTATTTACCCCCCTTTCCAGAGAGTCATAGTAACTAACACGTATTGTTTTCCATATGCCAGGCGTTATTGTAAGCAATCTACATGCTTCAATTTATTCTAATTTTCACAGCAACCCTGTGAGGTATAGACACTGTAATTGTTCCATTTTACAGATAACGGCGTCAAGGCGCGGAGAAGTCACGTGTCTTCGCCAACATTATATACTAAGTGATAGAGCTGGGCGTCCCATGCCGGTGGTTCGGCTCCAAAGTTGTCGCTTGCAAGGTGCTAAATTATACGACTAGGGTAACGACCAGCCAGTGAAAGCTCAGGTCCTATCTGGAATCCCAAGGCTTTTCTTTACGCGTGCTACCTCTTGTTTCCCTGATGCCCGGGGCGTTTCTAACTAGTGTTAAAAATCGTTATGAGAACTGTACGTACGTATGGTACATAAACGCACACTTATCTCCATGTATTTAGACAGCGTTCCTCAAATATGCTTGTACCGAGACCCCAGCAGATGCTTCCCATTCAGATTAGAATGAGAAAAATAGTGATAAAGGACCTCAAACTGGAGACCTTACCATCTTGACTGTCACCGTTTATGCTGAAATGTGCACTGTTTTCAGCAAGAAGTATGATCCCAGTTTTCAAAGGTCAAATAAATCACCTTTAAAGTCGTGAAAAGGTAAACAGACTGATGCCTGGACAGCTTTCCTGAGTTTATGAGGTCTTCTGGCAACAGGGATATACAAAAAGCCCCATCAATCACCCCCTCCCCATCCCCACCTCCCGGAGCATTTATTCCTGGGGGGAATCACTCTACCATGAACGGTAATTTCCCCTGAAACTATTATTAGGAATATTAAATCAAAGGAAAATAGAACCCCCCAGAGTAAACACACTGCTTCAGAAAAGCATTTCTCCTCTAGCCAAATTCTAAAACGTGGCTGTGATTCAGGGAGGCAGGGGTAGGAGAATGGGGGTGGGGAGGAGGAGGTGCGTGAAGGGAGAATGGCAGAGGACGGTCGGGAGACCTCTGGGGCAAGCGGGCGAGATGCGATGTAAACAAAATTGTTGTCACAGAAGAAAACTAATTGTGCAGCGCCCACAGTGCATTTGACTGCCAATCCGTTTCCACTTGGCTGGTGTCATCTTCTAAGTCCTTTAAAAGGGCCCTACACACCTGCTTCCAGCACATTCTCAGGTTATACGTCTGTAAACCTACAAGCCATCCTGGAAATGACTATTCCGTACAAGAAAATAAATGTCTTTTAAAGACCTTTTCATCAGAGCACTTAAATTGTGTGCTATTATTTCGAAGGCATGTAATGAGAGCCTGCCTGGTGTAACAAAAACCCTTTAAAGGAGTGATTATAGTCGCGCCTTGCGAGCCGCCCCAAGGATGGATGGATGGAGCCTTGACCGTAGAGCGATATTGAAGTTCATGCCAAGACCCTTTGGGGATTTATTCTCTTCGCCAGTTTTTCTTCTGGGTGCAGTAACTGCCCCAGATGGGCTCTTTCTTCTGGAGAAGCTTCCCCAAGTTTAGAGGCATAGTGGTGTTTTCTTCCAGTCTAGATATCCTTGGGGCATTTGGGGAGGAGGCATGCAGAGTGCTTTAGAACTTCAGAAGAACCTGATTCCAGAATTTTCCTTCTTTCTTTCTTTCTTCCTCTCTTTCTTTCTCTCTCTCTCTTCCTTCCTTCCTTCCTTCTTTCTTCTTTCTTTCTTTCTTTCTCCCCCCCTCCTTCCTCCCTCCTTCTTCCTTCTTTTCTTTCTTTCTTTCTTTCTTTCTCCCCCCCTCCTTCCTCCCTCCTTCTTCCTTCCTTCCCTTCCTCCCTCCCTCCTTCTTTCTTTCTTTCTTTCTTTCTTTCTTTCTCCCTCCTTCCTCCCTCCTTCCTCCTTCCTTCCCTTCCTCCTTCCCTCCTTCCTTCTTTCCTCTTTCTTTCTTTCTTTCTTTCTTTCTTTCTTTCTTTCTTCCCTCCCCCTCCCTCCTTCTTCCCTCCTCCTTCCTTCCTTCTTTCTTTCTTTCTTTCTTTCTTTCTTTCTTTCTTTCTTTTTTTCTTCCCTCCTTCCTCCCTCCTCCTCCTTCTTCTTCTTTCTTTCTTTCTTTCTTTCTTTCTTCGCAATAGACAAAGGGGAAGGGAAGGAGGGTCAGGAGGGAGGGAGCAAAGATGAAAACTGGATTTCTTCTAACTCTTGCTCCTTTTGAAATCAAATGGTGTTCCATTAAATCAATCTCATTTACCTTGGATTTTTGATCCCCTTCCCCCACTTTTTTTTTTTTTTTTGTGGCCTGGGATTTGTCTAAGTCAAGCTGGAGAGACCACCAAGTGTTCTCATCAACCAGAGACCTAATTGTAGTCATTTATTATAGTCACTTATCTGATAGTAGCTTCATTATCTCTGATAGTTTTACAGGGACAAAATCCACCAGGCATCCAATGGAGTGTATAAACATGTTACCTTGTGACAGGGTGTCTGTTACGTACTGTCAACACTAACTGGCCCCAGCCACATATCTGCAGCTTATATGAAGTAACGATGAGTTTAATAAGCTCCAGTGAAAGCTGCAATGTAAACATCGCATCAGGAGTGTTTGCCTTGTCAGGCCTCTTAAACAAATAAAGGTGATGGAGAAGTACAAACAGAACTGGACTGGAGCCTAATGAGATGGCCATCGGGTGGCTGCAGCAAATTCCTCTGCTGCTTCACCGCGGACTCCGTGATCATCACAGGCCACGCGTTTGAAATCAGAATACATTAGAAGGGATGCCTCCTGGAAAATCTCTTCAACGGAAGCGCACCCCAAATTCTGATTTGAGGACTTGGGGGGAGTTTGCCGGCCATTGGGAGCAAATACGTGCTGAAACGGGTACTGATTTCTCAGGATTATCGTCTTCAGAAAATATCTAGCGAACCACTTGGTTTTGAAAGGCACCACGTTCAGCATCATACAGCCAGCATTTCATGGACCTGTCCCTTTTGTCGGCAAAAACTCACGTGTGATGGGCAGTCGGTTTGAGTTTGGCCCCCTCAGAATAAGACCATGACCCAAGCTATTAACAGATGGAAGAGTCAGTGGGCTGCACAAATCAGAGTACTCCAAGTTATTCTTAAAAGATTTTTTAATGTTTATTTTTGAGAGGCAGAGCGTGAGCCGGGGAGGGGCAGAGAGAGAGGGAGACACAGAATCCAAAGCAGGTTCCAGACTCTGAGCTGTCAGCACAGAGCCCGACGCGGGGCCTGAACCCAGGAACTGCGAGATCATGACGTGAGCCGAAGTTGGACGCTTAATGGACTGAGCCGCCCAGGTGCTCCCCCGCCCCCCAACTTATTCTTAGCTAGCCCCACTCCTTCGCTGTGCCTCCACGCAAATACATGGCTATTTGCAGAACCTTACAACCTTAGTTGGGAGGAGGGTGGAAGGGTTCCTTGCCCAAGCAGGCAAAACTTTCCTTGTACCCACGGGGAGAGAGGGCTGTGGTCTGAAGGAAGACCAGCCTCCTTGGCTTCCTCAAAGTCTTCCGTGATCCCTGTCAGTCGGGATTCACTTCATTCTTCTGGGATTAAAGTATTTCTTCTCTTTGACTTTAAAATGTAAACAGCTCTGGAAAGTGAGCCTATTAACCCCTGATTGACAAGAGTGGCCAGTTTAAAAGGAATCATCACAGAGGCTTGGATTTAGCTCTCAGCTTGCTACCTCCTGCTTGGGCAAGACTTGAGAAAGTTCCTTCCCTTCTTTAGGGCTCAGTTTCTTCATCTGTAAAATGATTTTTTTTTCCAGAGTATTTTGCAGAGTAGCAACCAGTACCGAATAGCGTGCCTGCTGTTCTTAACTCAATGAGCCATTATTAGCTCACCTATTCGAACCATTCTGACAGAATGAGACAGCAAACAGGGGGGATTTTATGGCACAGGAGGGGTTCAGAGGAGAAAACTGGTCTCCAGCAGAGTTTCTCAAAGGGTATTCTGTGGACTGGTGATTCTTTCTTTGTTAGGTGTTATTAAAAAGGGGCAGTGCGAGGGGCGCCTGGGTGGCTCAGTCGGTTGAGCGGCCGACTTCGGCTCAGGTCATGATCTCACCGTCCGTGAGTTCAAGCCCCACGTCGGGCTCTGTGCTGACAGCTCGGAGCCTGGAGCCTGTTTCAGATTCTGTGTCTCCCTCTCTCTGACCCTCCCCCATTCATGCTCTGTCTCTCTCTGTCTCAAAAATAAATAAACGTTAAAAAAAAAAATAAAAATAAAAAATAAAAAGGGGCAGTGCGGCCAAATGCATTTGGGAAAGGGAGGTTAGATAAGTTTCTCTAATACAAGACTTCTCAGAGCCTTCGGTAATGTGTCTTACAAATATCAAAGGGGGGAATTTAATATGTAAACACATTTAATCGTGAGTTTTCTCTCTTTAATATTTTCTTGACGATAAGTGTTCCTTAGAGTTCCCAGTTGGAAATTCCAGCCTAGAGCATCAGGTTTTGTTTGGAAAGTATAGGTTTTGTTTGGTGTTGCAGGTTTGTTTGGCAGGTACAGGTTTTGTTTGGTGGTCCTCTGTGTCTGAGGGTCGTGAAGAAGATCTGAATCTAAGGTCCCAAGGTGCAGAGAAGGGGTAAAAGGATAGTACCTGCCGAAAGTGAGGGGACGTGCCTAGGAGGTGGGAGAGAACCGAAAGCAAACACTATCATCTTAAGGGTTATAATGAAGGCAGCTCAGTGCGTATTTGAAAACTGGTCGGCAACACTTAGAAGCCACCCATGGGGCTGCGCGCTGCCATGGGAAAGAAATGCATTTGGGAAATACTGGGTTAAATAAGTTTTCTTTTAATTGCAAGACTTCTCACCGATGTGCGTTGTCGATCTCCAAGAAGCGCGCGCAAACCCTTTTGGGCACAGTCAGGTGACAGGCAAATCAGGACAGGGAGAGAAGGAAGCCAGGAGAGGAGGGGAAGGAAATGAGGCGAATGACCTGGGCATGGGGGAACACCTTGGGGCTCTTCTGAGACGTCGCCGCCATCATTTCCTCGGTCTGACTTCTCTGTGGGTGTGGGAGCTGTGCCCTATTCTCGCTCCAGACCAAGATGGGTGGAGGGTCCTTTGCATGCACTGGTCCGGTTCTGTGCTTCTGCCCAGGCACGGCCCCAGGACCTACAGACTAGGGGGGAGAGAGGGAAAGACCTTGGGTGTGGCAGGATCACCCTTCCTGACCCTCAGCTTTGTCAGTGTCGAGGATAATCTTTTGCTTCCTAAATTTTGGCTGAATTAAATAGAATGTAGGTGGAATCTGAGAGGAAGACAGAGCCTTAGCCTTTTCCTCTCCATGCCTTGGAGCAGGATCATCTTTAGAGGTGTAAAATTATGTATGTAATATATACCATATGTTTCTCTTTAAATGAGAAAAATGGAGATTTATGAGACAACACTAAGAATAATATTAATGATGACCAGCATGTCGCCTTGTTTTAGTAACAGAGGCAAGTGTGGTACAACTTAAAGTCCATCTACCGTCGTCCTGTGCCATGAGTTTAGTTCCTCTTTACCTTCATTTCTAACAACTTTCCAGTGGGCAGAAATCCCAAGCCCTTCCTACCCAGATACTCCTGCCTCTCTTAACATTTCATGTAGCATATGTCATCTGAGGAATCCTTTGACAAAGCAGCAATGCTTTTCAAATATAAACTTGAGTATTTAAAAAAATTAAAAAAATTTCTTAATGTTGATTCATTTTTGAGAGAGAGAGAGAGAGACAGAGCACGAGCGGGGGAAGAGTAGAGAGAGAGGGAGGGAGACACAGAATCCGAAGCAGGCTCCAGGCTCTGAGCTGTCAGCACAGAGCCCGACGTGGGGCTCGAGCCCACGAACTGTGAGATCATGACCTGAGCTGAAGTTGGCCACTTAACTGACAGAGCCACCCAGGCGCCCCTAAGTTTTAATACTGATAAAGGACTTTTTACATGCCTATGACCACAAGGGAGGGTAGAACTTGAGTTGGGTTGAGTTGAGAATTTGTAGTGAGTTGGAGGCCCCTGGGTCACTGTGTCTTTTTATTTTTTTTTATTTTTTTAACGTTTATTTATTTTTTGAGACAGAGAGAGACAGTATGAATGGGGGAGGGTCAGAGAGAGGGAGACACAGAATCTGAAACAGGCTCCAGGCTCTGAGCTGTCAGCACAGAGCCCGACGCGGGGCTCGAACTCATGGATCGCGAGATCATGACCTGAGCCGAAGTCGGCCGCTTTCACAGACTGAGCCACCCAGGAACCCCCCTGGGTCACTGTGTCTTGAAGCACACGGTACATGCTCAGGATGGCTGCACCCAGGGTACAGCGAGGGGCCTTCAGAAAGGGCAAGGTTTTTAACAGGGCTGTGGACAGAATTGTGTCCTAAAATTCATGTGTCGAAGCCCTCGCTCCATAAATGACTGTATTTGGAGATGGGGTTTATCGGGAGGTGATTAAGGCTCAATAAGGTCATCAGGGCGGGGTCCTGACCCAATAGAATCAGGATCCTCTCTCTCTCTTTCCGGGCCAGGTGAGGACCCAGCTAGAAGGCAGACATCTGTGTGCACAGGAAGAGAGCCCAAATCAGGAACCAAATTGTCTGGCATCTTGATCTTGGACTTTCAGCCTCCTTCTGTTGTTTAAGCCCCCCAGTCTGTGGTATTTCGTTTTGGCAGCCTGAGCTGACCAACACGAGCAGAAAAGCTGCAGTTGGCTTCTGAATTTTGCCTTGAATTTGGCATTATCACTTCCAAGGGAGCTTTGTCTTATCCATGCTGGTCCTGAATGACAATAGGAAGAACGGGGGTGGGGGGGGGGGGGGGGGGGGGGGGGGTCCTTTTTGCTTGGCCTCTTCTCAAATTCTTTCTCCTGCTTTTCTTATTTAAGAAGACACAGCTCCAGGGGCGCCTGGGTGGCTCAGTCCTTTAAGCGTCTGACTTCAGCTCAGGTCATGATCTCATGGTTCCTGAGTTCGAGCCCCGTGTTGGGCTCTGTGCTGACAGCTCAGAGCCTGGAGCTTGCTTCAGATTCTGTCTGTCTGTCTGTCTCTCTGTCTCTCTCTCTCCTGCCCCTCCCCTGCTCGTGCTCTGTCTCTCTCTCTTTCAAAATTAAATAAACATAAAAAAAAATTAAAAAAAAAAAAGACACAGCTCCATAGACATATGTCCTTTTGGGGTGTAAGAGGGGAGCTCTCTTTCTCCATCTGTTTCCTCTCTGTCCCTGCTCCACTTCTCCACTATTTTCCATTACATTCAGCCACCATATCTCGGGCCTATTGTAGAGGTTCCAGGGACACACCGATGCTTTGATGTATGGGTAACATGTCATGTTTTCAGAATGGCAACGAGAAAATATGTGCTGGGGCCTTTCCCCCACAAATGGCAAACTACCCATACTTCCTAGCAGGAAGCCCTGGCCCATGCCGTGGTTTAAGACTCAGGAAGGACATCTGTGATGAGACAGCTCAAAAAAAAGCAGATGGTTGTTTGAGTTGCTAGGAAACGGAGTTGATTATGTATTTGGAAAAAAATACAGCGTATATTTATATATGGAGATACACTCAGCTAATTTTGATTCTTCTTAAAAAAAATTCTTTTTAAATGTTTGTTTATTTCTGCGAGAAAGAGAGAGACAGAGCACAAGCCGGGGAGGGGTAGAGCAAGAGAGGGAGACACAGAATCCGAAGCAGGCTCTAGGCTCCGAGCCGTCAGCTCAGAGCCCTAGGTGGGGCTCGAACCCACAGACCATGAGATCATGACCTGAGCCAAAGTCGGACGTTTAAACCTACTGAGCCACCCAGGTGCCCCTGCTCAGCTAATTTTTTAGAAAATTCGTTAACTCATGGCAGTGAGCATACACCCTGCTGTGCCACTTGAATAAATAATTGAGTTTGCTGGTTTCTCACGATTGCTTGTCTCTTCTCAGGTCCCTTGTTCACCTCGTGCTTAGTCAAGGAATAGCCCGAGTGACAGCTGAAGAGCTGAGCCATGAGAGAATTGTCAAAATTCCCGTAGATTAAGAACCATTTTTGTGTGGGGGTGGGCGTAAAGAAATCAAAGATGGCACTAAGTGCCTCCTTGGTCCTCATACGTGGCCAGTCAGGGTCCAAACGACTTATTTTTAACAGCACAAACTGCTGACTGTCTCCAGAGAATTAGAGTTTTCGCTGGAATGCTCAGGAGCAGGGCTGAGGGCAGGGGCGGGAGAGAGGAAAACTTGATGTCCCTGGCAGCTGGGCCACCACACCGATTTAGATTTTGGAAGCCTCGCAGCAATTAGCAGATCACCGTGCCATCTGTAGGCACTAATTGACTGGCCTGGCCACCTGCTGCAGAGGGCTGGCTTCATTTGACAAGTGGCAAACGAGATTAGAAGGTCAGATGGCAGCAAAGACCGCTTCGAGCCCCTCCCGGACACGGAGTGCCTGCGACGCGCCAGCCGTTGTGCGCCGATTTTGTCTAAGCTTTGTACCGAGGATCCGCGTCATGAAAGCGTTATGTAGCAATACAGGCTATTACCGTTCCCACTTTCAGATGAGAAAACCGGATCCCCAAGTGACTTGCCCACGGCTGTATGGCTTCCGGGTAGCAAAGCTGGGGTAAATGCATCGGTCTGCCCTTTGGGACTCTGCCAATTTGCCAATGTAAGAAAGGTGAAGAACCTTTCCTTTCACGGGGCGCAGAATTAATGGAAGCCCTGTGTTTCTTATTTTGTGAGGTGGGAGGTCCGGAGGGAAGCAAGACACACTTTGACAAATGCAAGAACATTTACAGACAAAAAACAACAACAACAGCAAACTCCTATAAACCTAGGATGATAATAGAATCTTTGGGTCTTGGGGACTAAAGGCCACGGGGTCACACCCAATAGACTTAAATTCCATGAAGTCAGGGACTTCGTCTTATTCGCCGCTATAAAACGGTGCCAGACACACAGCAGATGTTCAAAAATTAATTAAAAAATGAATGAGTATGTGAATATGTATGCATCTCCTGGCTGATTTTCCAGTCTCTTCTCTAGCATTTCATTTCCTTGACTATCATTTACTGCCACGTACTGAACTAGGGCTCAGCCTGTCCGTGTTTGCGGTACCTTTTGAAATACTAGAGTATTTGGCTATGCGCTTGAGAGGATTACGTGTTTTAAAGCCACACTCAACAAGTTAGTAGTAATTAGTAAACAATTACTACTATAGCACAAGCACAACAAAAACTCACAATGTCTGAATAAACATCCACGGTTTCTGGATGATTCGCTTACTCGCTCTGCAGGCATTCATGGTGACGCACTTTTCTGGTATAGCTCATCTTCCATTACGGAGGCCAAAGAAGCCAGGCACTTGCGTTCCCAGACTCTTTGGCTGCTAGGGTAGGGCCATGTGATTCAATGTTGGCAATGGGCCTTGAGGAACATGCAACTCTAAGAAAGGAGACCCACTGGAAATTCTTTGCTGAACATCATCACGTCTACCTGTGACGACTGGAACTCTGGTAATCGTTTTGCATCCTAGGGGATAGATACTTAAGGACTAAGTTGATGGGCTTTGGTCTGATGATTGGAGAGATGGATGAGTCTGGGATTTAATGATGTAATTGAGTTGCTGGACCAACTTTGTACCACCTTCCTCGAGGCTTCTTGTCTTGCAACATAATACATGTTCTTACATGTTACCCACTTTAGTTGGGTATCATGTTATTAGCAGATAAAAGTATGCCCGAGTACTCTCACTGCTCAACTAGAAATACCTGTGACCCAGTGGCACATTCTTACATTTTTTACATTTTCTCGTAAGGTGTGATTTTTCTTTGGTGGAAGATTGGCATTATCCCCTGCTCCAGACAATATTTAGTGATTTAGCTCAACTCAGTGATTTAGCTGAGGAACCCAGCTGTATACTCAGGGTGGCAAACATTCCTTTCAAGCGTTGTTTACCGTTTGGCAGTATAGTTGGGAAATGCTTTGGGTATAGCCGTGTGCCATGGCTGACTGGTTGGGAAACACCACTGTGTTGAAATGTTCTGCCCCCATTGGTTCCATTTTCTTTGGTGGCTGGAGAATAATTTACTGATCTTTCCATCCCCAGGGCGTCGCCACTGTGTAAACATAATAACGGTTAATATATATCGAGTGCTTATTTTTGTGTTGGGCATGGTTTTAATCATTTTGAATGTATTAACTCATTTAATTTAAAAATATCCAAAGGGATGCTGACTCAGGATGTGAACCGGGCAGGATGGCTCAGAGCTCATTCTTGAATCCATTACGCTCCACTCTTTTTTTTTTTTTTAAGTTTATTTATTTCTTTTGAGAGAGACAGAGACAGCGTGAGCGGGAGAGGAGCAGAGAGAGAGGGAGACAGAGACTCCCAAGCAGGCTTCACATTGTCAGCACGGAGCCCGATGCGGGGCTCAAACTCACAGAACCACGAGATCATGACCTGCGCCGAAACCAAGAGTCGGACGCTTAACGGATTGAGCCACCCAGGCACCCCTGCCCTCCACTCTTCACCAACAAAAGCTTCCAAATAAATGTATGCTGAATTAACAGTACTGCAATGGCCCCTTGACATCCTGCCCTCCATGTAATGCGCACTCGGTAAATATTTGTTGTATGTGGTCCAGCCTCTGCTTAATTACTCAGGGTAAACCAGGGAAGAGTCTCTGGAGAAGCTGGGCTTTGAGCAGGGCTCTGCTCCCGGGCACACTACAGCCATTTCCTTTGGGGTCACCTGCTCAGGTTCAGCCCAGGGCCCTGACTCAGCAGGCGACAATATCCGTGTGGCAGACCGTGGGGAATAAGTGGTGACTTTAGCCTAATGCCTGGAAAAGAATCTCTTTGGCAAATCTAAATTCTCCGCTGGCAGCCTGAGTGGAAGGCAGGAAGAGTTAGATGCTGCTCCCTGTTGCTTAGCATTGGGATTTCCCTGGAGTTGACTGAAGTCTGCTGTCGCCTTTTCTGCACACACCCGAAGGCTGGGAGAGAGCTGTGGGAGAGCTTCTCTCCCAGCGTACCCCACTCATAGCATCACGGGGGACAGTGGCAGGGATTGTGTGTTCAGGGTCCAGCAACACGAGGGTACGGTTCGGGATGGGGAAGCAGTTAGCTCATCATACTATATTTTGTGTCATTTATCAAATGCCATCTAGATTACATATAGAGATAATATATTATAGATATGAGATATAATATATATTATAGATATATAGATATATATCTCATAGATATGAGATATAGATATGAGATATAGATAACGTATCTATATAATTACAATCTATATCTGTAATACATACATATTTATAATCTACAATGCGTATCTATAATCTAATCTAATCTATATCTGTATCGAGAGAATGTAAAAAATGTATTATATATTAGATGTTGTTGTATATATATTTAGTCGAGGAGGCTTTGTTAGAAATGGAGATGGGAGGTCTCACAAAGGTAAATGGCTGACTGAGAAACCCCGGGGCTGCTATAGTAATGAGGTTTGTTCCTGCCTACCCCTCTTGCCCCTGCCTGAGAAGTAGAAGTTGGCTCGCAACCTCTCATTTTTGTCCTTGGAGGGTGGGGGCAGACCAGCTGTCATATGGCACAAGTCAACAGGACGCCTCTTCTATGGCTTGAACATGGGCCTGCGTCAGCCCCCAAGGGTCCTCTCACTCACTGTCCATTTATCACGACCTCCTCAGTCCTGAGCAGCTGTGATAGGCTTTCTATTTTATACGTTGCTGGAATGATTTAGCACCTCTAAAATATGTGACAGTGGATTTAGCCATAGGCAATAACCACCCGAGCCGGTAAGTGACTGCACTCAGAGCGCTCGCGTGGAGGGAGCTGTTTCCCCAGCACCCATGGGACATTTCTGTTTCCAACCCCCAGCCCAGTCCACCTGCCCCCGGGGACCGTGTGGGTACAGGTGATTCCAGGTGCTGACCAGCAGCCCTCCTCGTGGCCCTCCCCGCCCAGCTATTGTTTCCCCACCGTGTGACCACAGCCTCTTGCTGTCTAGCCCTGATAACAGGACCATAAATCGCCCTTCTGGCTGCAGCCTGACACCTGAAACCTCAGCCCAGGCCTGATGTGAGAAAACAAGATAAGACATCAGGAGGGGGTATTTTCAAGTTCTCCAAGGAGGCAGGGGAATCGTGGTAGGTTATGGGTAGAGATAGCATTCCCCGAGGCGCTGTCTGCCCGGCCAAGTAAATCTCCTCGAGTGAGATGGATGGTGTTACCTGTTGATAGCATCTACCTGCTGGCCCCGCATCAGATTTCTAAACTTGTCGACAGTTCTGTGGGTGCCCCTCCCTGCAATAACATAACGGGCTTTGGCAGAATCAGAGGGGAACAAACGTGGGGTTGTTCTGGCCCGGCAGAGAGCTGGGGATTGATGGTTTGCCACGCAGTCCCCATGTCTTCATGTAGCTTTCGAGGTTCCCTATCATCTGGTCCCTTCCTACCTCGTCCAGAGGAAAAGCTTCTAGCAGTGAGCACTCTTCTTCCTGGAGTTCTCTGCCTCTGATGGCTGAGCTGTTCGGGCAGAGACTGACTGACTACTTTTCAGGGTATCACTGAGAATTCACGTACGAAAAAGGGGACATTGTTTGGGGCACTTGGGTGGCTCAGTCGGTTAAGTGTCCCGTTCTTGGTTTCTGCTCAGGTCACGGTCTCACAGTTTGTGATTTCGAGCCCACCGTCAGGCTGTGCGCTGACAGCGTGGAGCCTGCTTGGGATTCTGTCTCCCTGTCTCTCTGCGCCTCTCCTTCTCGCTCTCTATCTCTGTCTCTCAAAGATAAATACGCAAATATATATGTATATACACACACACATATATATATATATGTGTGTGTGTATATATATATATATATATATATGGGGTTGTTGAACTGGAACCCTTGTATGAAGCCCTTTCCTCATGAGATTCTATGACTTAATCTTATGCTGTATGACTCCGGAGGCCTTCCTAAGCCCTTCTCAACGGGGCTTCAGTAAGAGAATTCTGCCATGATGTGGAAGGCATCCATTTTATGTAACGATCCAACTTCTTTCCAGTGTGGCTGAAATAGAACTAACTATGTACTATCCTTGTGAGAGAGAAAATAGTCATCCCAAACACTTTTTGTGTCCTATGGTTCATAGGGGAAAGCCTGATTGAGGATATCATGGTCTTTAAGGGAAAAGGCAAAGCCTTACTTAGAAGAAGGGATTTTTACCAAGGACAGAACTGCTTGTAAGGCATTATGGGGTGAGTGGACAGAGTCAAACTATTTTTAGGCTGTAGATTATCTCATTCCCTGAAACACAAGCGTGTAGTTGTATAGCATGATTTGGTGATCTTGCTCAGTGACAAAGTGTGGCCAATAGGGCCACAGGTCTCACAGTAGTCTTGGTAACTGATGATGTCTGTCAGATAGGGGTATAACCCACAAAGGTTTCCTAAACTCCAGGTCCCGTCGTCTTCTCAGGTTAATGCTTAATACTTCTTGTTCTCGCTGCTGGTCATGACAAATGGTATGATGAGCTTTAGAGAGGGAAGCTCATGGAGTGCCTCCCAGCAGGACGGCACCTTGAAGTAATTTTGATGTCTTCATCTCAGTTAGGTTCAGCCCACGAAAATAGTGTCAAAGGGGAGCACACCCAGAATGCACTGGGAGATCACGATAAACCCTCCTGATGCTTTGCAGCTGGGCCCATCATCTGCGCATTTCACAATAAAATTTTATGGTGCGTCCAGACACCCAGCTGCTTGTGTTCATGGGGACAGCATTTCCTCTGCTACACCATTCAGATCTGTCCCACCTGGGACTCCTTTCCCTTTTCCATCGACCTCTTTCAAATGACAATGAAACTTCATTATCACACAGCTCCTGGGACAGAATTTGAGGAATGCCGTATCCAGAAAAATGTTCTATAGAGGCAACTTCATTTTATTGGACACAGAGAAACTATTCCATGGTCCCCAAGAAGCTATAGGGCTATTCCAAACTTTTGGGAAACATTTTAGAAAGGGCCCCTCCAAAAACCCCTAACCCTCTTCCAGGGGGCAGAGCCCCCGAATTCTCGTGCACTCTGCGGCATCGGGGTTAAAAGAATGGGCTTTGAAATAAAGCACATCTGGCTCCATACCTCAGCTCACTGCTTATTACGAACTTGGTTTCCTCACTTGTAGGGTGGAAATAACTCTACAAACCTCCAGGATTAGAACTGGCTGAGAAACGGCATGTGAGGTGCCCAGGCTGTGCTGGGCAAACGTCGATGTTCAGTACATTGTACCTGTTGTCATCACACACTGGATGATGACACTGCGTTCCAGGCATCTGACACTAAAGGGGATCTAGTCCAACTTTCTGCCTAATACAGAAGAGCCCTTCCTGGTGAAGAATTCTCAAGGCGAAGGGTTTACATTTTTGCATTGGGAGCATTGTCAGTGCATTAATTCAGCCGTGCGAGTCCTGCCCACATTCAGGACATTGCACTAATTCTAAGAGCTGCTACTTCCTGGGATTTCCGTTTAATAGCCTTCCTTCCCCTGCAGAGACGGAGACGTGTAGTCCCCCCAGCCCATTTTTGGATTTGTTACATTTTCAAGGTGCACATGAATATTATCTTCTTGTAAAAGCTAAAATATTACACATCAGACCGTACTCTGTCCTGCTCAGCACCCTCGGCCTCTCTGCTCCTCTCTCTCCTTCTCTGACTTCAACCGTAGGGTAACCATGGTCAGTAGATGGATGTGGACCTTTCTACACATTTCCCGATCGATTTACATTCTAGGGTTGTTGTATTTATAGAAAAGATTTAGGTTGTGTAGTGTGTTTTTGTGTGCGCGCACACACACACACACACACACGGATGTACGCTTTAAGCAAATGGGCTCCTACTGTGTTATTTATATTCATTTTTTAAAGACCTAACATGTCTTAGAGACCTCCTCGTGCTAGTACAAACAAGTTAACTGCACTTCAACTGCTGCGTGCAACAAATATTATTTAGTATGGCTCTATCAGCTTATTTTGCCCTTCACCTGTTGTTGGGCATTTTGTTCCAGTTTTTAGTTAACATCCTTGTGCACAATTTACTACTCATTAGCTTATTCACACATGTGTTTTCTGAGGGAGAACTAGAATACTAGGTTATAGGGTATTTAAAATTCTAAAGGATGCTGCCCAATTGTTTTCCCAAGTTGCTTCACCAATTTGACCCCCATTTCTGTTTTTTCGTATTCAAAGGGAGCATAGCTTGCAAAAGAGGTCTTGAATCAGGCCACGAAGAAGTTACAGTCAGTGTGTCCTCAATTACAGGCCACGCCCCTTGACAATTACTGTCCCTCTACTGACTGGTTGTCAGGGGATTGGCTGACAGTCAAAGGTGTGATTCGCTTACTGCGACAGGAATGGAGAAGATACGAGAAATAAAATCCTGCCTCAGCTCCAGACTGCCTGAACCCACAGCGCCCCCCAGTTTGGCAATTGGGTTTTGGTGACTCGGTGCATGAGCAGGGTGGGTGAGTACATGGCTTGGAAAACTGTGGGACTTTGGGGTCTCCCCCCAGCCTCCCCGGCTCTAGCTCTGCCTTGGAACTCCCAGAAGCTGTGAGGACGGTGTGGAGAGAAGCCAGTCATCGCGACTTTCATTGATCTGTGGTTAAACAAACACAGGCCCAGAAACCAAATGTCAGAGTACCAGAAAGATTTGTCAGTTTTGTCCAGGATGGGAAACGAGTTAGGGTAAACCTCTTTCTTAGAGCACGAATTCTTTTACCAAATGTGCAAACTCATTCTTACCTCCCTTTGCCCGGTTCTTCTGGCAGCAGCTTGGGAATTGTAAAATCCTGATATGCTTGAAACTGGGCTTCTCTTCCTTTCTACTCATGAAGTGCTTATCAAGCATCTGCTGTGTTCCAGGTACTGTGATCAGTGCTGGGAGATCAGCGGTGATCGATCTATATTCCAGCTCTCACGGAGCTTGCAGTCTGATGGGGAAGAGGCAGGTACTGGGGTCTGGGTGATGCAGTGCCATGTGACATGGACGGTGGATAAGAGAGGTGCTTCTCCAAGGATGTGGGAGGTCACTGTTTCCTGTCCCTGAGGGCCTGGCTGATTTGGGCATTTCTTTCTTTCTTTCTTTCTTTCTTTCTTTCTTTCTTTCTTTCTTTTAATGTTTATTTATTTTTGAGAGAGAGACAGAGTGCGAGGGGTGGGAGGGACAGAGAGAGAGGGAGACACAGAATCCGAAGCAGCAGGCTCTGAGCTGTTGGCCCAGAACCCCACGCGAGGCTCGAACTCACGAACTGCGAGATCATGACCTGAGAAGTCAGACGCTCAACCGACTGAGCCACCCAGGCGCCCCTAATTTGGCTGTTTCTATCCCGTGTTTCTAAGAAGTCAATGGAGCTGAATCTTGTCAGTCCAGACCCAGCAGGGCATTGAGACTTAGTGAGGGAGACGGAAGGGTTAGGAAAAGATTCGCTCCTCCTACCAGCAAACAGTCAGTGACACCATCTCACTTGGAGTCTGGGCAGAAGATACCGCACAGGGGGTCTGGAAGCCATCATGGCACTTCGACACTGAGGAGACCCAAAGGGCATTTCTGGTTAGGGCAACATCCAGAGGGACCCCAAAGTTGCCATTTAAGGGAAATTTCCTGCACGGTCACATCCTTGTTGGAGATGCAGTCTCCCCTGAAAAAGTTATAACCCCTCCTACGTCAGAGCAGGAGTCCTAGGATTCTCCTGCCAATACTGGGAGTGACCATGCACTGCACAGGGTGGCAAAGGAGAACCCAGGAAGGTCCCTGTGCCCCCACAAGGGCAGCATGAGTAGTCACGCCAACTTTGGTAGCTATAAACCTTAGATCGAATGCAGAATGTTGGGTCACCTTCCCCTTAGCGTCGATTTCTTTCCCCAAAGTTCTCATATGTCTAGGTTTGCTTTTGCACATCTTGCTGAAATGATGAAAACCCAGAATTATGAGTCACTCAAGCTGGGGATAATTAGAAAAAGTTAGGAGACTTGTTTTAGGGACTAGAAAAGAGACATCATGCCAGAGGCAGAGCAGGAGAGAGAGGCTCAGGAGGGGGACTTTGGCATGATGTAGTCTGCAAGGGAGTCTTTACATCCCTGTGTGTGTGTGTGTGTGTGTGTGTGTGTGTAGGGGGGAGAAGGAGGTGGGAAGTTAAAGGCATCAGAACAGAGAGCTGAGCACATTATTTAGATAAAGTTTAGTGAAAGCTTTTTCTGTCTCAAGCTGCAAGGTTCCCATGTTTCTTCTGGAGCGGGCAGAACAATCTGGAACCATAAAACCAGACAGCACTGGACAGTCAGGGGAAGGACTCGATGTGGGGTATGTGCCTGTTGGTATGGGATTCACTCAGAACAAAGCAAACGCATCTGCAGGCATCTCATTGAAATGCTGAGAAAAGCAGCCCAGGACAAGGATGTGGTGCCCGGGAGCTCAGCCAGGGGCGGTTTCTCCCCTGGGGATGTTTGGGAATGTCTGGAGACATGTTTGGTTGTCACCACTGAGGTGAGAAGTCCCGGTATTTGGCCAGGTGTGCACAGGACAGCCCCCACCCCCGTAAGAATGATGTGACCTGAAATGCTAATAGGGCAGAGCTGGGGACACCATGGCCTTGAGAAAGGGATGGCAAATATTTAATTTTGTGGTGCTAATGATTACTGCGAAACATTTAAAAATTTAAATTGTGTAGTTACTTTGCTGTGAAAAATATTTAGGAACTTTTTTTTTTAATTTTTGGGTTCTTTTGGAACCTCTATCTTCCGGCACTATATTCCTAATAGAATCTTCAGTTCTTCAATTCACATCCCATGGGGCTTTGAAGAATTTAATTCTTGCACTTGATGAAGGACTACTGTGTAACAGCTATCGATTAATGTATGCAAACTGTTCTGTCTGAAACACTGTGGTCAGAGTTTGGGAGAGAGTGTCTACCCATCCACCCAGCGAAAGGTTTTTCCTGGAAATTCAGGGTGCCATTATTGGGGCACTATATAATTACAAAATAATCAGATTTGTCTTGTGCCAGGGCTGTGACTATGTGAACCCAAGGATGTGTAGGTATTAAGGCTCTGAGAAAAGATTTTCTTGTAGGTCGTTTCCCACCTCCTCCCATGTTTTAGATGAAAAATTTCTAAACATCGGTTGAGAGAATCTTACAGTGAATTGGTGCCACCAAGATTATACAATTCAGTTGTGGTGTATTTGTTTACACAGAAGGACCCACCACTCCATGTCTCCACCCATCCATAAATCTACCTCCTATTTTGGTACATTTCAAAGTAGTACATTTCATTAGTTCACTCTACTCCTAAATGCTTTACTATATGTTCATTAACTAGAATGCAGTGTTTGTTTAGGGTCTTTTTTTTTAAGTGGAGGGTGAATTCTGCACAGAAAGGCACAAATCTCTGGGTGTACCATTCAATCAATTTTGACACATTTATACACCTGTGTAACCCAACCCCCTATCAAGGTATAGAGTATTACTATCACTCCAGAAAGTTCCCTCATGCTCCTTCTCCACCAGTCTTACTGGTCTGATTTTTTTTTTCCACCCTGGGTTAGTTTTTTTTTTTTCGTCTACTCTTGCAAACCGTTCTTGGCAATATAAGGATGAATTCTGGCTCTCACTCCAAATCAAGTTGGCCAAGCATGTCAGCACCCCCTAAATGGGAGTCTCTCCCCACCTGGCTCCTTCCCTCATCACTGCCCTAGGGGTTCATCAGACGCAATCTCAGAAACCACTGGCTTCACGTCTCCTGTCCAACAGGGTATCTGCCTTGTATCCACTCTTGTTTTCCACCCTGTCCACATGGCAACAGAGCTAATACATGATGAAATAGATGTTCTTATTGAGTCATCCTTGGATGATCCTTCTGTTACTGGTAATCAAATATAGGCTCTCTACTGCCTATAGGAAAAAATGAAAATTATTTGGAATTAAATACAAGACGCATCAAGATCAGAAGCCTGCCTCCTTTTCCAATCGCATCTCTTATCAACTCTTTCTATGCACCTTATATTCAGGCTATACTGAATTACTGGTGGTAGTCTGAAATGCTGACCTCTTTACTGGAATACCACCTTTTCCTTATTTGCTTTGGTAATTCCTACATTTCTTACATATTCTTCAAAATTAATCTCATCTAATCCTGGAAGCCTTTGCATATCTCCTCAGACACTTCCCTTAGAGCTTATGCATTTACAAGTAGCCACTGTTATGAGACTGGTATATCCTTATAGAATTTTACCAGTGCCTTTATATGCAAAACAGAAATCACATATTTTTTTTTGAAATGATAACTGATGTAATATTCTACCTATTATTCTGCAATCAAGCATTTGCATACAGCCTCCAACTCACTGACCACATAATCCATCCCAGAGTTGCGTCCCCTACATCGTTGGGATGTGGTTTGGGTATGGCTTGCATGGAAGAACTATAGGGAATAGAGGTTCCTGTAGTTTGCTATTTTCTTTTTTTTTTTTTTTTTTTTTAATTTTTTTTTTCAACGTTTTTTATTTATTTTTGGGACAGAGAGAGACAGAGCATGAACGGGGGAGGGGCAGAGAGAGAGGGAGACACAGAATCGGAAACAGGCTCCAGGCTCCGAGCCATCAGCCCAGAGCCTGACGCGGGGCTCGAACTCACGGACCGCGAGATCGTGACCTGGCTGAAGTCGGACACTTAACCGACTGCGCCACCCAGGCGCCCCTGTAGTTTGCTATTTTCATAGGAAATTCAATTCTTGTTCTTGGCCCCAGGTGCCTTTCTATCCCCGTATTGTCTGACTTCTTGAAGCTGTAGAATGTGCTAACAAATATACCCCAAGGAAATTGGATTCGGTGACGGAATCACCAGGCCCCAGTCAATGACCCCGAGTGGGTCTGCCTTGGGTGGAGATATCCCAGGACCCACGAAGTGGATTGTAAAAGGCTTGCAACAGGGTCCTGCCACATGCTGCTCAGGCTGGCAAAATAGCCTTCTGAGTTACTGTCCCTCCTTTTGGTCTGACCCTTGGACCTTGAGCCCCAGAGCTGTCCCCTCATACCTGCTCTGCCTGACTCATGTTCACACGGTTCCAAAAGCAATCTCACCCTCTTGTCTCCGATAGTTCCTCTCGAGATAAAAACAGATGCTCAGAAATGAACTTTCCCCCCTATTTTAATGTATTCTTATATTTAAAGACAAACTGCTTTGGGCATTAAGATGCTGCTATCTACATCTGTTTGCATCATTTAATTTCCTGCCAAAAATTTATACGCTAACCTGATTTTAATGGGTAAAACTAAAGCTATAGTTTCCTTTCACACAAGGCAAGTCAGGGATGCTCATTTTCCACTGCCCCGACCCCATGCCTCTGTCACATGAACCATGTTTAAGAGTTCTCTCTTATAATCTGGAGGGAAAACTTTATTTAAAAATATTTTTTATAGACAACTGGGTTTTAAGGGCAACTAACTTGCCTAAGAGCTCTGATTTTCTTTTTGAGCTTGCTTTCTTGGAAGATTCCTTGGAAACAGCTTTTAGAAATATGGTGCCATCTCTGGGAACCATAAAGTGCCAAGTCCAACAAGACCCCCATGGTTTGCTTGTGTCTATGGTGAAATGGAATGTATTCATCTAAAGCTCAACCACCCTTGCTAAATATTTCTTTAAACACAAGCCCTTACACTGTTGCTTGCTTTCTGCCATGCTATGAGTGTTAGATGATGAGGACCTCTTCCAGGGAGCTGTCCATAGGAGAACCTCAACCTCAGTTGATTCCAGACATCATGGCTCCAGTGGATACAGACTCAAAGCCTGCTGGGTTCTCAACCCCTGGATTTGAAAAGCCACCAGAGGATGTTGGAACTAGGAAGGAGGCCTTGAGCAGGGATTCCAGCAAGGGCAAGAGAGGGCCAGACTTCCGCACATATCTGGGACACCAGGTGTAGGAATGATTCAAATCAATGTCGGCGTGGTTCTCAGGGCAACTGGCCCAATGGTTCTGTCTGACATCAGATGCTGGAACGTTGGGGTGCCGGAATTCAGGACTAAAATACTGGCTTTTAGAGTGAGAATTCTCTTTGTGGCAGGAGCTCAGTAGACCAGAGAGCATGTATATTGCAGGAGGAACAGGAAGTGGGATGTAGCCTCCAGGGGAGGGGATCAGAATGGGATGGTAGTTTGGTGGGCAGGGGGGGGGGGGGGGGGATGGTCCAGTCACTTCATGGACCAGAAAATTGATTTCAAAGAAGCACTCAGTGGAGGTGTAGCTCAAGAACAAGATGAAGAAGTGTTTACTAAAACATTTGGTTTGTTTTAAGTAATGTTTGTCCCAATTAAAATAGTAAAGTACAAACACAATCAGTGTATACAACTTGGAAAAAAACTCAGAAAATCACAAAGAGAGCTTCCGGGGTTAGCCTGGGCTGGCGGCGGCAGAATGGAGACCGGGCCTGAGGACAAGGGACTGACCTGCCGCCCCTGCTGGCCTCTTCCTGGGATGCTGCAGGTGGAACTCTGGCCCAGAGCCTTCCTCGCACCCAGGCTCGTCCGCGTGCCACCTTTCCTGGGGCCGAGATCTGGTGAGTTTGAAGAGAAGCCTGAACAGCCAAGATGAACACCCCTGCTCCTTTTACCTGAGATGTGGCCCTAACGGGGTAAGCACAAAATGATTTTCTACAAAAAATATAGAAAATTGGAGTCCCCCAGCCACGCTTGTAAAATAAAGTTGCTCTCCGTTGGTGAAAAGCAATATGTGTTCATCACTAAAGTTATGGTACACGTGAGGCCGGTTTCAGCAAATTCTTCAACCAGCTCTCCTTCAAAAGTTCAAAGCAAGTAAGGGAGGATCATCTTACATACATCAAGTGACCTCAGTGTTCATTGAAAGTGTACCCGTCACTGCAAATCTGGAACTGTAAGGTGATAGGGTCATAGATTATTTTTGTTTGCAGTTATTTTTTGTTTTTTAGGATCGAGGCTAGACCTCCAGAGGGTCCAAACTCTCCAGGTTGTCACCTGGAGCTCAGCAATTGATGAATACGATTAGGTTTCAAAGGCAGAATTGGATTCCTGTTGGAAAGCGGCATCGGCCGGTTTTGGGAGATAAGGGATCCAAACGTACGATTGACCTACAATCGTCATCGACCTCAGGAGCCTTGCACGAGTCACCCTGCACACCTTTTCCTTTTCCTTTTCCTTTCAGAACTGGATTGACATCTGGAACCGTGACTGGAGACTTAAATGCTTCCATTGAGAAGAGTCCGCAGCAACCTGGTGGAGGAAATATTACAAACCCCAGAGTGTAAAATTGTGCCACAAAACCATCCTCTCCTTGAGAATGACCTTAAAAATGCAATTTCTTCTTTCCTAGCAAAGAAAGCAAGTGACAACTCTGATATTCGCAACTCCGCGTTGCTGTCTTTTCTTCAGAATCTATGTAGTCTGGTCAACCATCTCCGCGTGGGCCATTCACGCCAAGTGGCAGGAAAACATCACTGACGTTTGGTCATTGTTGGTGTTGCAATGGAAGAGCAATCTGTGTGCTCCTATTTGGAAAAGACTCTTACTAAAAATATGGACCTGATGGAAGAAAAACTCTTGTGGAATATATTGATCTGCGAATATATAAACTTCAGGAGCACACAGATACAAAGATTGTTTTGTTAATAAACACGCTGCAGAATCCCTACTCCCCACCCACTTATCATGTACAAGGCACTACAGATATTTACTACACATTTATTGCAAAGCCAAAACCGCAAAAGTTCAAAGCAACTAGGGGAGGACCATCTTACATCAAGTGACCTCAGTGTTCATTTTAGCTGTATTTGTTACTGTAAAGCTAGAACTGTAATGTGATAGGGTCATAGATTATTTTTGTTTATAGTATTTTTTGCTTTGATTTTTTACTTTTATTTACTTTTATTTTTGTTTAAGCATTTAAACTTTTTAAGGACTTAAAAAAATTTTTTTAAAACATTTATTTACTTTTGAGAGACAGAGAGACAGAGCATGAGTGGGGGAGAGGTAGAGAGAAAGGGAGACCCAGAATCTGGAGCAGGCTCTGTGCTCTGAGCTGTCAGCACAGAGCCCGACGCGGGGCCTGAGAACCGTGAGATCGTGACCTGAGCCAAAGTTGGACGCTCAACTGACTGAGCCACGTAGGTGCCCCTAAACTTTTTAAGGATTTCTAGTGCGATTCATGAGTGTGTTGTATATGTGTTTGACTTAAGTACTGTTTTAATTTATACAAAGACCTTATATTTTAGAAGAATGAAAAAAATACAGTATTTGATATATTTTTCTTCTAGTTGATCGTTCTCAGAAAGCGTTCTCTGAGCCCTTAAGACTTGCAACCTTTAATTTCAGATCACCAAAATACATTTTATATTGTTTATTTCAGGTGAAAAATTAGACGTGATGTTTCTGCAACATTAGTTTACATCGGGCCATTAACCTTATGTTCTGTCACATCAGAGCGATACTATGGATAAGAAAGGAAAACCAGAACTGGACTATTTGTTAAGATTATTATTTTAGATTTAGCGTCTGATGCAAAACAAGAGAAGTCATCTTGTTTCATTCCAATAAACCCAGAATGAATAAGGAACTCTTCTTTTCTGAGCTGATAGTGGTTCCTCTTTCGAGACACCTTTTCTGCCACGTTTAAGCATAAAGCACTGAATCTCTGCGCTGAAGGATTGAGGCATATGAATCAACAAGATTGTGGTTCTCGCTGGCAGATACAACTTTCAGAAATTATAACTATCTTATATGCCTTGAAGGGTGGTATATTTGCATCGAAAAAATAAATTCATCTTCTCTGGGAAAAGAAAAAAAGAAAAAGCAACAAAGAGGAAAACCCTTTTTATGATCCAATTGGTAGTGTCCTTCAAATCTCTCTTTCTCGGGGCGCCTGGGTGGCTTAGTCGGTCGAGCGGCCAACTTCGGCTCAGGTCATGATCTCGTGGTCCGTGAGTTCGAGCCCCGCGTCGGGCTCTGTGCTGACAGCTCAGAGCCTGGAGCCTGTTTCAGATTCTGTGTCTCCCTCTCTCTGACCCTCCCCCCATTCATGCTCTGTCTCCCTCTGTCTCAAAAATAAATAAACATTAAAAAATTAAAAAAAAAAATCTCTCTTTCTCTATAATTGAAAGATTGGTATCATATATATAATTTTGAGATCTTGTCTATAATATGAATTCTATATTATTAATTGCTAAGCTATTTTTGCATACGACTTTATGAACATCTTTATTCTTTAGAACATATATTTTGAAGTGAATTTTTTTCTGGAATCACAGGGGATATTCCTGTCATCTGGAAAGATTATATGGATTTACACCCGTAGAGTGCCCTCTCTGTCACTGACAGGGCTTTCTTGAGTCTGAGCTCCATGGGGGACTCAATACAAGGTAGGGATGCACAGAACTCAGGGGGCACATTGCCGGGAATATTCTCCGGACTGGGGAGTGAAGAGATTTTGAGACTTCTGGTCTTGACTATGCCACATACCTGATACACGGCCTGAGGCAAACAATTATCCATGTGGCCTTTGTTTACTCATCTGTAAAATATCGTGGTTGGACGTGATAATATCTCAGCTCCCTTCAAACTTTGACATTTTCTTATCCTCAATGACAGTGAGCACACTGAGTCAATCACCCAGCCCGATACTCCCATGGAACACTTGATGAACTTGGTCTTTCAAGAAGACCGTCACTGCACAGATCAAGAAGAGAGACAAACTCTGGGTCCTGGAAAATAAAACGCGGTGCCCCCACCCCCCGACCTGAGACAACCAGCAGCTGTCACGTTTTCAGGAGTGACTTACAGAATGACCTCTCCCCTTCTTTTGTGCTCCCCTAGGAGGCAGAGACAGTAAATTCTTACTTCATGGAATTAATTTCTAGGGTGTCTTATTTTTTCCTCTCATGTGGTTGCCTCATATAAACAGATGGGGGAAAGGGCAAGAATGAATGGCGGGGAGCAGCTATGCGGACTTACAAATATGAAAATATGAAGTGGAATTTCGTGAAGGAATCCAGGCGACCAGACAGAGGGGAGCGGCTGCCGTATGATCTCAGGGAGACGGACGGCCCAAGTGGACCACAACAAACCACGGGACGGCCTTGGGCTCTGCCCTTCTCGGGGCTGCCTCTTTTGCTCTGACTCAAATGCTAGAATTGTCTCTCATGTTGCAAACAAGGCCATGGCACAGTCTGGTAATTTAATCGATTCCTCCTGGTTGTTGGGGCCAGCAGATGAACGATTCGTTCTTTTCTCTTGGCGCAACTGAGTTGCTGTTAGAAAGTGCTTCTAAGCGCTTAGAATCACGCAGTACATGGAACCCAGTGGGCACCTGGTGGGAAGGTGGCCGTCACGTGGCTAATTTATTTCAAATCTCACCCAGGAAATCCAGTTTATTTCAACAAATCCTGGGCCAGGAGCGAGGGCTGAGGCAGAGCCACCAGGAGCAGCCACAAATATTAAGTATTGCAGAGCTGGATTAAGGCAGGGTCAGAGCTCCGATGACTGTTTCAATTATTATAGAATGTAAACTCATCGGATGACATCTAATCTGGCCATATTTCCCTCAATTATTTGACCCCAGCAGGGTTTACTTTCCCATCAGTACGGGATCACAGAGCTGTCAGCTGGCGGGTTTGAAGGATGATTTGTTGCCCTAATGATGATACTGAAATCTGTTTATGGTTGTTTATCTAGGGGTCATCTTTCTTCCAGGCAGCTTTCTTCCCCTGGGATTCTGTTGGGGCAGCTCTCTTTAATTCCCCAAAGAGAACAACTGTCAGGGCTTCATACAGGGTAAATATTCCTTCCATGTTCATTTTATGACCTATGACTGTAGCATAGTTATTGAGCCAACTATGTTAATAATGATGCCTTAGAGGGGTGCCTGGTGGCTCAGTCACTTAAGTATCCGTCTCTTGATTTTGGCTCAGGTCATGATCTCAGGGTTTGTGCGATGGAACCCGAAGTCAGGCTCTGCTCTGACAGCACGGAGCCCGCCTAAGCCTGCTTGGGATTCTCTCTCTCGGTGTCTTTCTGCTCCTCTCTGACTCAAGGGCACGCACGAGCTAGTGTGTGCGCACGCTCTGTCTCTCACAATAAACAAATAAATGTTAAAAAAAATAACGATGCCTTGTACATGGAAGATGCTTTGATGTTTACCCAGCACACTCATATGTATCATTTCACAGGCTAATTATATTCAGCACAGTAATTCTACAAATCAGTTGTACTAATGGCGAAAACAATGGTAATACATATCGTGCAGTTTGCAGTGTTGCAGGCAACAGTCTGGGGCTGTGAATACCACTATCGTCTCCATTTTGCCGATGAGGAAATCGAGGCACAGGACGGTTGAGCGCCTTGCGAAAAGTCGCACAGCTGGTGATCTGGGCTACTTCTTGGAGGCAGTGACATGGGAACAGCCCTGTGTGGAGGTGTGTGGGGCAGGTGGAATGAAAATGCACCTCTGGGGGATTTGGCTCTAAAATTAATAGTGACTCTCAGAAAGTTCACCATATTTTTTAAAAATCGTGGGATTTTCGTATAGTTTTGTGCAAAACTTTCACTCTCTAATACACTGGCTCCACTTGAGCAGTGATAGTCCATTTGCTCCCAGTATTTAATAAGAAATTTCCAGATAGATTAATGATATGTGTGAGAGAGAGAGAGAGAGAGAGAGAATCAGTTAATAGAGAGACTGGGGTATCTAGGTTGGAATGATCATATACAGACATGTAATAGAATTGGGATTAGTATGTTCAAGAAAAAAGAATACATGAGTAAAAGTTTAGAAGTTAAGTGTAATCTATAGAAAAGTAACAAATATCAATCTGAGAATACAACTACAATATCTGAAATTAAGGAACAAACTAATAATGGATTAAATACAGATGAAGAGAGAATTAATGAACGAGAATATAGGTCAGCAGAACACATACAGATTTAAGAATAGAGCAGAGAAAATAATACAGACAATAATGTTGTGAGTAACTTTTGAAAAATTTTTGAAAAAATCCACTGTAATTCAAACCTTAGAAAAAGAAGGGATAGCAAATGATGCAGAACAAATCTTTGAAGAGCTTAAAAGCCACCGATTTTTCCAGACGGTCAAAAGACATCAAGCCACAGATTCAAGAATCACTACAAATCCCAAACTGGCTTAAAGGAATCCACTCCTAGGCATATCATAGCCAGACTTAAAAAAACCTAAGACGACGACGACAACAACAACAACAACAAAACCAACAAAACAAAAGAAAAAGCCCCAAACCCAAACGAACTTGAAAGCAACTACAGAAATCTTGAAAGGAATCTTCAAAAGGAGAAAATAAGACCTAGCTCATTTCTCAAGAGAAACAATCAAAGCCAGAAGACAATGGTGTAGTGTATTTAATTTTGAAAGAAAATAACTGTCAACCTAGAATTCTACACCCAGAGGAAATGTTTAAAATGAAGGCAAAATAAAGTCACGTTTTATAAAAACAGAAACAACTTAGCTGTATATCTATACTAAAAAAATACCACAGAGAGTTCTTCAGGCAGAAGGAAAAGTATCCCGGATTGGAAAAAAAAAAAAAATTGTAGAAAGAAACACAAAACAATATAATGGATAAATACATGGTGAAAATATAAACTACTATTTTCATAAAAGGTAACAATAATGTCTTGTGGGTATGAACTATATGTAGATACAATACTTGACAACGAAGCTCAAAAAGAGAGGAAGATAAATGGAATTTAAAATGTTTTTACGTCATGCTTTATTGTGGGAAAGAAAAGTTCTAATTTATGTCAGACTTTACAAAGTCAGGGATGGGTGTTCTGATCTTCAGGGTGACCACTAAAAAGAAATGGTAAAAGAATGTATAATTCACAAGCCAGTAGTGGGGAACAGAAATGTTCAAAAAAGCCTTGAAGCTTTGTCCCAGAGAAGGTGAGAAAGGAGAGTAAAAGGAAAATATAATAAGGGAGACATTATAAAACAGATAGTACAATAATGATAGTTTAAGTACAAACACATTGGTAGGTATATTAAATGCAAATACATTAAATGACATTATTAAAAGAGATATGAGGCTGGATTAAAGATCACAACCAGCCATATGGTGCTTATAGGAAACAGACCTTAAATGTAAAGATGCAGACATTTTGCAAATAAAATGGTGGGAAGAGATGTGATGTCATCATAATCTAAAGTAAGCTGGAACAGCTGTGCTGATGGACCAAGAAGACGAAGTCCAGAAGTATTACTGTAGCAGAAGAGGGGTGGTTGATAATGATCAGATGTCAATCCAAGGGTCTTGTTCCAGTGTTTCTGCTGAGTACCTTTGGGACCGTGCATAGATCACGTGCCTGTCAGAGTTTCGTGTTTTTCGTGTGTGAAGCGAGGGGTTGGATCAGAGCGGTTGTTCTTACGCTGGATTCTTGAAACTCCTCAGGGCTCTAGACATATGGGGACTCTCCCATGCTTAGAGGATTCAGTTCTCAGTTGGCAGGGGACTCTGCCTCCTGACTATGGATCTGTGTCCTCGGCTCTCAAGGGGTTTCATAAATTCAAGGAAATTGTTTACGAATTTGACGTGTGTGTAGGAATCTGTATTTTTCTGGGGATAGGCTCCATCATTTCCAGTAGATTTTCAAATGACCCACAACACAAAAAAGCTCACTGAGATTAGTGACTAATTTACATTCTCAGTTAATAATCAAAAGGGAGGGGGAGCCTGGGTGACTCAGCTGGTTAAGCATATGACTCTTGGTTTCAGCTCAAGTCATGATCTCCTGGTTCGTGAGATCAAGCCCCACGTTGGACTCTGTGCTGACAGCATGGAGCCTGCTTGGGATTTTCTCTCTCCCTCTCTCTTTGCCCCTCCCCTGCTCACACACTCTCTCTGTAAATAAATAAATAAACATTTAAAAAAATAACCAAGGGTGGGGCACTTGGGTGACTCAGTCCATTAAAAAAGCAGCTGACTTTGGCTCACGTCATGATCTCGCGGTTTGTGGGTTTGAGCCCCACATCGGGCTCTGTGCTGACAGCTCAGAGCCTGAAGCCTGCTTCAGAGTGTGTGTGTCTCTCTCTCTGCTCCACCCCCACTCGTGCTGTGTCTCTCTAAAAAATGAATAGGGGCGCCTGGGTGGCGCAGTCGGTTAAGCGTCCGACTTCAGCCAGGTCACGATCTCGCGGTCCGTGAGTTCGAGCCCCGCGTCAGGCTCTGGGCTGATGGCTCGGAGCCTGGAGCCTGTTTCCGATTCTGTGTCTCCCTCTCTCTCTGCCCCTCCCCCGTTCATGCTCTGTCTCTCTCTGTCCCAAAAATAAATAAAAAACGTTGGAAAAAAAAAATTAAAAAAAAAAAATGAATAAACGTTAAAAAAATTTTTTTTAAAGTAATCAAGGGTCACCTGGGTGGGTCAGTTGGTTAAGCGTCTGACTCTTGATTTTGGCTCAGGTCATGATCTCGCAGTTTGTGAGTCTGAGCCCCACATCTGGCTCCACACTGACGGTGCAGAGCCTGCATGGGATTCTCTCTCTCTCCCTCTCTCTCTGTTCCTCCCACTGTCCCTCTCTCTCTAAATAAATAAAGAAACTTAAAAAAATAGTAAAAAATAAAATGCAGTGGTAGGAGCTTGGGAGTCTTTGAAAGCAACAGTTGATTCTGATACTCATCTGCTGTTTGCTTTTTCTATTCCAAAGATAATCTCAGAAGAAGGTTAAGATTTTTACTGGTGTTAAGAAAATGAAAAGCCAACGTTTACAAACTTTGGCTGTTTTTTTCTTCCTATAAAAGTGCTCTACTTTGTAAAGATGGAATTGACATTAAAGAAAATGGTTTTAAAAATTTCCTATTGAGTCTTCACTATAACATAACCGTTCATCATTTTGGTTTATTTTCTTCCGAAACTTTCCACTTAGTACTTATTTATACAATAATTGTAATATATATGTATTTAATGTTTTATTTATTTTTGAGAGAGAGAGAGACAGAGTACAAGCTGGCGGCGGGGGGGGGGTGCAGAGAGAGAGGGAGACACAGAATCCGAAGCAGGCTCCAGGCTCCGAGCTGTCAGCACAAGCCTGACACTGGGCTCAAACTCATGAACTGTGAGATCATGATCTGAGCCAAAGTCGGCCGCTTAACTAACTGAACCACCTATACAATAATTGTAGTTGTAATGCAGATGCAATTTGTATCTTCTTTTTTATGTACGAGTATATTATAAACATTTTCCACAGTTTGAAATAAATGTAACTTTTAATAATTAAAATTAGTCCACTGAGTTGATGTTTCATATCTTATATTTAATAGGATTTTGGGATTGTGAACTCAGAAAAGTACAACAATCATAATTGTAAAACTTGATGATATTCACAAAGTCAACACACCCATATAACAAGTGTCCAGGTCAAGAAGTAGAACATTACCAGCCCCTTTCCACTTACTATCATCCTTTCATTCTCAAAAGGGGTCACGATCATGAATTTTATTGATTTTTTATCATTTTTAATGTTCTATTTATTTTTGAGAGAGAGTGCAAGTGGGGGAGGGGCAGAGGGAGGGGGAAAGAGGATCTGAAGTGGGCTATGCGCTGACAGGAGGGAGCCCGATGTGGGGTTCGAACTCACGAACTGAGGGATTGTGACCTGAGCTGAAGTCGGGCACTCAACTGACTGAGCCATCCAGGTGCCCCCACGATCATGACTTTTAACACCATGGGTTAATTGTGCTTCTTTTGAAATATATGTATATATATAAATACACACACACACACACACACACACACACTCACACACACAGTCATCTGGTATGTACTCTTTCTTCTGGCTTTTTTCATTATGTTTGTGTGATTTACCCACGTTGCCACGTGTAACAGTTCATTTTCACAACTGCATAGTATTCTCTTGTAAGATTTACCCCAGTTTGTCTAAATCTTTTTTTTTTTTTTTTTCAACGTTTATTTATTTTTGGGACAGAGAGAGACAGAGCATGAACGGGGGAGGGGCAGAGAGAGAGGGAGACACAGAATCGGAAACAGGCTCCAGGCTCCGAGCCATCAGCCCAGAGCCTGACGCGGGGCTCGAACTCACGGACCGTGAGATCGTGACCTGGCTGAAGTCGGACGCTTAACCGACTGCGCCACCCAGGCGCCCCCCCAGTTTGTCTAAATCTTGATAGGCATTTGGGTTACTTCCAGTTTTGAGTTATTGCAGATAGTGTTGTTATGCCCACTTTTGTACCTATCTCTTGGTGTACATCTGTAATAAGTTTCTGTTGGGTATGTATCTAGGAGTGGAATTGCTGAGGCATATTGCATATGCTATGCTTAGCTCTCAAAAGAGAGCTGTGGACACTTTTCCAAAAGAAAGATACTGTGGACACTTCTCCAAAAGAAAGGTAGAGGGGCTCCTGGGTGGCTCAGTTGGTTAAGCATCTGACTCTTGATTTCTGCTCAGGTCATGATCTCTGGGTTTGTGGGATCGAGCCCCGTTATTGGGCTCTGAGCTGACAACACTGAGCATGCTTGTGATTCTCTCTTCCTCTCCCTCTCTCTACCCCTCCTCCACTCACATGCATGCAGTCTCTCTCTGTCAAAATAAATAAATAAACTTAAAAAGAAAGCCAATCCACAAAGGATACAGAACAATTATTAAGTTGCATAAGATTTATAACATAGCCTCAAAATACATAAAACAAAGAAGGGCCAAATTAAATTTTGTTTATTTATTTTGAGAGAGAGAGAGAGAGAGAAAAGGAGAAGGACAGAGAGAGAGGGAGAGAGAATCCCAAGCAGACTCCGAGCTGTCAGTGTGGAGCCTGATAGAGGGCTCAAACTCATAAATCGTGAGATCACAACCTGAGCTGAAATCACCAGGTGGACGCTCAACCGACTGAGCCACCCAGGCGCCCTCCAAAATGACCAAATTAAAGGGAAAAGTAAACAAATCTGCAAATGTGGAATACTCAAAATTCTCAGGATAAGCTTTTGAGAATGTCAACTATTTTTTTTCATATGTAATACTAAAAAGGCTTTTAATGTGCACAATATGTTCTTTTTCTTTTGAGTAATTTCTTCTGAGTAAGGAAGAAGTAAGAAGATACAATTTTTTTACTTTGATGTGAATATACACGTGAAATTCCCAGAGAGCTCCATCTACATGTGGCGAACGAGCTTCCTTACTCCTTTTTCCTCATTTCTCCCCCCCACTGGACCTCAGGTGCAGAGTATTCCTTAATTCAGAGCACATTGCCATCATCTGTACAAGACCTCTTTCTTGTTTAAATTTATTTTATTTTATTTTTCGCCTTCTTTTTCAATTTCTACTTCCACTCAGCCTCTTTCTTGTTTAAATTTATTTTATTTTATTTTTCGCCTTCTTTTTCAATTTCTACTTCCACTCAGCTTCAAAATCCCACCCTTCTTGTATGTTCTCCCCGAGTATCCTTGGGAACGACAATTCTCGGAATCTCTTGACAGTAAAGTTCTACTTTATATTTTGCCAATGCAAAATTCTCATAAAGGATTTGGGAGGTGGAATAGATGTAGATGTCATTAATTTTCCTCCGTCTGCGGCGTGCAGACATCAGGATTTGGACAGATGAGATTTTACAACATTTTACCGCATCAGCCGCAACAGTGAGTTCCTGCGGGTTTCGACCTGGTTGATAGAAACCTCCTCTTTCTCTGAGAGGCAGAAACATCCTTCCCTGACCTTTACTCCTCCATCAATGGAAGCAATTTTTACGTACTTGATTGCCTGTATTAAATCCTTGCTTGAAATACATTGCGTGCTGGTGTTTCCAGGACTGAACCTCGGCTGATAAAATATTTGGTGCTGGTAGTGACTGCATGTATATTTATATGTGGGAAGCTGGGGTTTGTTATTTGACCTCGTTATATTTGAAAGCGGTGGTGGCATAATTGCCAGTGACATGGATATTAATAATCCATGGCATGCAATAACAAAAGCATTATTGAAATTATCACCTGTTGGTGCCTACAAATTTTCTTTTGAAGACGAGACATTGAGTGACCAAGTGCCTGTTGCAGTCAACTCTAAGTACGGAAATAAAGGCTACAGGGACTGTGGGGTGCGACAATGTCATATGACTGTGAAAGAGAGTTTAAATTATCTGATTAAATCACAGTCGAAGAACCAGAGGGCTTGGATGACTGAACCAAAAGAACCCCTTAGATGTGGTGGCTGCTGGGCCAACGTATAAAAAAGTCAGATCCACAGTGTTGATCCTGCATCTTATAGAATTACATCGCAGGTTGAATTCACAGCTTTGCTGTGTCACATGTGAAAATTATGACATTGCTTTGCAAAGGGAGACACCATAAAAAGTGAATTGGGAACATGTGGGAAAGGGTGGGCGGGTCTGATTACCTTAAAGCTCACATCTAACTGGCACCCTCTTCCCAGCAGCTCTTCCCTTATCTGAGGAGGCTAGGCTTGCTGGAAAAGTCTGCAAGCTTGCTGGAACTGCCTGGAACAATTCTCTTATAAGTGGATCTTAGTGTTCCTCAAAACCTGCTCCCGCCCCTCCTGATTACCTATAGACCTGTAACTCAGGTCAGAGCCCAGCCTGTCCCAGAGGGATAAGTCCAAGTATAAGTACAAGGGGAAGAGATGGCTGATGCTCCTTGACCCCCCCTCCCCCGCCCCCATTACAAGACAGATCGAAACAAACATGAAATCTGCTAAAGTTATTGGTTTGGGGGGATTATCAAAAGATTATGGGTTCAGTGTGTCCATTTCAGCAGCTGGGAACGGCTCTTGAGTTTTCTCTGTTGGTTGATTCTGTAATGATTTGTTTGCAAAATTTACTCAATAGTTCTTCCCACTCCTGTATACCCCTCCCTTTGTAATGGGACTTCACCATCAAAAGAACTTCACTGTTTGTCCGCTTCTTGAATCTGGACTCGAAACGTAACTTGCTCTGGTTATGGGACATTAGCAAACATCAAAGCAGAGGTTTAAAAAGTGCATGTATGTTGGGATTTGCATTCTCCCGCTGGTGGGAACCATTTTGCCACCGTTTGAACAAGCTTAGGCTAGGCTAGGTTAGTAGCTACTAGCTACTGGTGGGTGAGTGATAACTTGGAGACCTGGAGAAAAGTCTCAACCATCTCAGGCAAATCTTTGGATATATGAATGAGGTTATCCTAAATCATTCATCCTTAAACCCAAAGAACTGCCCAATAATCCCAGGGAATCACAGAAATAGTATTTGCAGCTTTTAAAAAGTTTATTTATTTATTTATTTTGAGAGAGAGAGAGAGAGAGAGAGAATCCCAAGCCCAGGGTGGAGCCGGACACAGGGCTCAATCTCACGACCCTAAGATCATGACCTGAGCCGAAACTAAGAGTCAGATGCTTAACCCACTAAGCCACCCAGGAGCCCTAGTGTTTGCAGTTTTAATGTGTGGTTTGTGAAATATTGTTTATGCAGCAGAGCTTAATTGATACAGGTTGAAGCCTAGATTTAACTCTGTCCCAAAGAAAATAAATTGAGATGCCAAAATTCACTTACCTCTTTCTTTACTGGGTCATTGGAAAGACTCCAAAGGACACTTCCTTCAGAAAGGCATAACAAAATATATTGGTGAGGGGAGCACTTGCCTTCTTTGAAAGCTCTGTAGTGACTTTGAAAGTTGGGAATGAAGACAGGAAGTGCTGCCATTGAAATGCACTTCTTCCCAAACAGCAGAGACCAAAACCCAACATTCAACCACCAGAAACCAAGTGAGCAGATTATCAGTATGGGATGCAGGGTTAAAGTTAGTAATATTGGTTTGACCCTCAGTAATCTTTCATTGATTGTTTCCCCAAGAACCAATAGGAGGGAAGCTGTACAAATCTTACTTGATATACATAAATGAAAATATTTTAGGTCTTCATTTTAGTCACCATAGTAGGGAGTTATGGCCCTATCCAATTTCTTTCTTTCTTTTTTGAAGCTTATTTATTTAATGAGAGAGAGAGAGAGAGAGAGAGAGAGAGAGAAAATGCAGGGGAGGGGCAGAGAGCAAGGGAGAGAGAGAATCAAGAATCTCAAGCAGGTTTCTGTGCTGTCAGCACAGAACCCAACAGGGGGCTCGATCCCATGAACCGTGACACCATGACCTGAGCTTAAATCAAAAGTCGGATGGAACGCTCAGCTGACTGAGCCTCCCAGGTGCCCCCCTTTATCCACTTTCCATTCTTAACCACGTTTATGGACCTAGAATCCTTAGAATGAAGTGTGGGGCAGGTCCCCTGACACCAAGTATGGATTATAAATATTTTTCTCAATATTCCAAAGAGACATTACAATCTACTGGTGTCATCATTCCACCAGTTTGAGTGAAGTATTTTACGTGTCTTTAGATATCCCTTATTCTCACCCATCCAAGAAAGACATTTCTTCAGTAATTTTCCTCCACATATATTTACATACATATAAACATGTATATTTACAACCACACCAGACAGTGTTATAATCTTTACTTCAATCATCAGACATAATTCAGAAAATACAGGATGAGGAGGAAGAGGAGGAAGAGGAGGAGGAAAGCCTATAGTAATTTACCCATATTTTTCTTATTTATTTATTTAAATTTTTTTTAAATGTGTATTTATTCTTGAGAAAGAGAGAGAGACAGAGACAGAGAGACAGAGCACAAGTGGGGGAGGGGCAGAGAGAGAGGGAGACACAGAATCCGAAGCAGGAGCTCTCAGCACAGAGCCTGACATGGGGCTCTAACTCATGAACAGTGAGATCATGACCTGAGCTGTTAAGCATTGGATGCTTAACAAACTGAGCCACTCAGCTGCCCCTCTTCTGTTTTAAATATTTATTTATTTATTTATTTATTTATTTATTGAGAGAGGGGAGAGAGAGAGAGAGAGAGAGAGAGAGAGAGACCACGAGCAGGGAAGGGGCAGAGAGAGAGAGAATCCCAAGCAGACTCTACACTGTCAGCACAGAGTCCAATGCAGGGCTGGATCCCATGACCCTGAGATCATGACCTGAGCCGAAGTCAAGCGTCAGATGCTTAACTGCCTGAGCCACCAAGTCTCCCCTACCCATATTTTTTCTTACATTGTTCTTCCTTCTTGATCTTCCAAAAGTTCCTTATTTTATCATGTTCCTTATGTTTAGAGAATGTCCTTTAGATATTCTTTTAAGATAGGTCTACTGGGGACTTCTTTTAGTTTTTCTTTACCTGAGAATGTCTTGATTTCCCCTAATTCCTGAAGGATATTGTCACTGGTTATAAGATTCTGTGTTGAGAGTTTTTTTTTTCCAGCTCTTGAAAAATACTGAGCCACTCATTGCTGACTTACATGGTTTCTGTTATGAAGTTAACTGTCGTTCAAATTATTTTTTCCCAACAGGAAAGCTGTGGCTGCTTTCAATATTTTTTTCTTGTCTTTAGTTTTTATGACAATGAAATGGAAGGTTCTCCACTTTGCTCTCCTCATGTCACTGAACCAAGGGACACAGAAGGGGGGGGGGTTCCTGTGTTGTCTAAAGCTACCAATCCTCCAATATCATAGGGTTACTACTTTAAAACAGAGTCAGAAAGCATATATGTGGACTGGGGGAATTAGGGGTGCCTGCTGGTACTTTCTTGCCAGTGAAAAATGTAATGGAAGACGATAGTAACCCAACACAGACAGGGCCACCAAGGGTTCCTGCCCTTCAGGAATAGAGTGTTGGCTCACTATACTAGATCGAGAGCTACGGCCAGCGGAAGTGGTTATTGAAGGACAAAGAGATCATGGAATAGGTACTGGAATATGAGTTAAAATACCAACTATAGTCCTGGGATCGGTTTTAGACATGATGACTGTAGCAGCTATTTGTATTTTCTTAGGTGTATGTCTTTGTCTATGTTAAGCAGTATGGAATTTCCACCTTCCCTCTTCCTTTCCCCTACTATTTTATGTAAGGTATGCTGTTGGTGATTAAGTACACGTCTTTAGATTGACTCAACGATAGAAGGATTGTGGTTGAACTAGACAATGGTTGCGATGATGATGGTAGACTTGGAAACCTCTTTGTGGAAAGGGTGAAGGCCTCTTTATTTGTATGAGGGGTAATAGCATCACATGAGGCAGAGAGTGTGAATCTCATACTATTGTTGTTTGGAAGTTAAATACAGAAGGGTACGAATGGGTCCCGGGCAGCCAGAAGAATGTCTGTTGTTCAGCAACTTTCCTCTGCCCTTCTAAGTGCTCCCTGCATCGCTAAGCTAGAAGCTCACGTGTTCCAGATTCCACGGTCAGAAGGTTCTAGTTTACATTTCACTGGTGAGAGATGCCCTCGTTCGAATTAGGAACACATTATTTTTCCTTCCTTGTTGTAGCAGATGTGTGGGCTTTGGCAGATCTGAGATCTTGCAGCAACCTCAGGGCTTCTCCCATAAATCACCTGCCTCAGGGCTAATGCAGTCGTAACCCTTGGTGGCACTTCCTTAGTCCTTAAGGGTGACTGTATCAACTTCTTGTTTTTTGAAGTCTGGTAGTGGACTAGGGAACCAGTGGTGGTCGTCCCTGCCCCTCACGCCTCCAGCCCTTCCAACGATTTTGAGTGCACCTCAGTCCCTGCTTTAAATCCCTTCTTGCCTGGAGGTTTGTATTTTCTTGCCTGTCTTCTCACCAGGGTACTCTTGGTAGAAGACCATTCTAATGCGTCCCTGAATTTGTGCTCTTGCAAACTATGTAGTGTGGTTCTGTGTACGCATGTGATGTATTCTTCTTTTTATCCATACGTCGATGGAATTGCATTATAACTTTCATTTTGTTTCTCGCTTGCCGTGTATCTTTTGAGATTTATTCTTGCCTTTTCGCTTATTACTGCACATTATGCTGTAGCGTGTATTTCTTGCACGTAACTTATTCATTACCCTGGTGATCAAAAACTAGCTTGTCTCCGACTGCTTGCAATGATAAACAATGTCATGGGAGACATTATTGTCCAGGCACACTTATGGACTTCTTTGGGATTTATACATAGGATTGAATTCATTGGGTCAGAAAAATAAACGTTGAGTTTTGCTAAATGTTGGCAGGTTCTTTCTAGAATGGCAGTTCCAGTTTATACTCTCACCAGCTGTTTTTGCTTTCTGAGAACTACAAAAGTTACCCCTTAGCATCTCATTGTTTCATGTTTTTATTTTTATTAAATATAAAAGAGACAGTGTGCGAGTGGGGGAGGGGCAGAGAGAGAGAGAGGGAGACAGAATCTGAAGCAGGCTCCAGGCTCTGAGCTGTCAGCACAGAGCCTGACGTGGGGCCTGCGAGATCATGACCTGAGCCGAAGTCTGACGCTCAACCGACTGAGCCCCCCAGGCGCCCCAGTATCTCATTCTTTTAATCTAACTTCTCTGATTATTGGCAAGTTCAAGCATTCCTTCAAAGGCTTTTTATTTTTTTATTAAAAAATTTTTTTTAATGTTTTATTTATTTTTGAGACAGAGAGCATGAGCGGGGAGGGCGGTGGGTGAGAGCAGAGAGAGAGGGAGACCCAGAATCCCAAGCAGGCTCCAGACTCTGAGCTGTCAGTACAGAGCCTGATGTGGGGCTTGAACTCATGAACCATGAGATCATGACCTGAGCTGAAGTCGGTGTTTAACCGACTGAGCCACCCAGGTGCTACCCCTTCAAATGCTTTTTAGACATCTGTGATACTTCTTTTGTGAATTGATTCTTTATAGCTTTCCACATGGGAATTGATTTCTCCCAAACCATCTGCTAAATAATTTGTCTTCCCTTATTGTTTTGTGTTGTTGTCTTTATCACATGCTAAGTATGCGCCCAGTCACCTACATACTCACACACCCACAATGTGTGCTAATTCCGAGTTCTCTATTCTGTCCCATTGATCTATTTGTTCCCGATGCAGAAGTGTCTGCTTTGATTAATAGGAGTTTATAATATGTCTTAATATATCAATATTATTTTGACCTGTATTTATTACCTTATTACTTTCTATTATATTTATGTTATATTTTGTATTTATTAATTTGTAGATATTAATTTCCAATGTTTTTTTGCTATTTATACCTTCTTTTGTGTGAATTACCTATTCATCTTGTCTTCACATTTTTATTTATTTTTAAAATTTTTATTTTAGAGAAAGAGAGAGATAGAACACGAGTTGGGTAGAGGGGCAGCAGGAGAGAGAGAGAGAGAGAGAGAGAGAGAGAGAGAGAATCCCAAGCAGTTTTCTTGCTGAGCACAAAGCCCGACTCGGGGCTTGATCCCTGGAATCATGACCTGGGATCAAGAGTCAGATGCTCAACTGACTAAACCACCCCAGCGCCCCCACGTTTTTATGTTTATAGCTTCCCTTTTTTTCTTATAATTTTGAATCAGACTTTGTATCTTACAGAAAGTGACCTTTGTCCACAGTATTAATATAGACATTCTTTTGCTCTTAACATCCAACGGACAGCTGGGTAACTGTTATGAGAGCTAAGAATCATAGAATTCACTGATGAGTGATTGTGTGTGTGCACGTGCACATGCGTGTGTGTGTGTGTGTGTGTGTGTGTGTATCTGTCAAATATGTGCTGAGGAACAAGGACAGCGGTACAATCACCGAGGGTTAGGGCTGCAGTGTTAGTCTAGTCATTTACAAATGAAGGCTCAGAAAAATTCAATCCTTTGCCAAAGTTCCCACAGCTCATCGTTGGCAGAATCGAACCTGGACCCCAGGGTCCTGACTCCCAGCCAAGGCCCTTTTTTTTGGCACACTTTCTGGCTTCTCCTTCAGGGAATAGTTGACAACTTGTTGGAGGGTAGGAGGAGGCTGAGGGAGCCTAGGGTGGGGGCTGGGAGGGGGAGTGGTATATGGAGGCCCGCTGGGGGGGCTGGAGGACTCTAAATAGAAACACTGCCTCCTTCACAGATTTCAGCCACAGTACATCATTTTTGGCTTCGCGTTTTTTTTCTTTCTGTGTCTGTTTCATGGCAGCTGGGTCCCCTACAGCTTTGACTGCTAATAACGCAGCCCAGAGTTATGCAGTAAGTAATAGCAGACCGAGAGAGAACCTCCGGGGGAGAGCAGACCAGTCCTAGGGGTACCCCTGACTCCTATCTGCTGGCGGGGGGTGGGGGGCTGCTGTGGATTGTAGCAGGCACTGTCCGGGTCCTTGAGAAGAAGGACTTTCTGGAGGGATGTAAATTCCACAGAAAGTTGTAGAAAACAGGGAAATCCCGAGAGAAAAATGATTTTGTGGACGTGTTGTTCTGCAAGAGTCAGGCACAGGAGACTGAAGACAGTAGGGGAGATGAGTAGAGACCCCCATATTTTCATAAGACGCCTGTAGATTAACACCGGGGTGAGTGGCCGGGAGCGGTGTTGGGGTGGCCTGAGAGACCCTCTTGGGGTGTCTGAGAGTACCAGGGTGGAAGGTGATGGTGTTAACCGTGATGTCACCACCACCACCATCTCCAGCATTTATTCAGAATTGGTGAATTCCAGGTACTGCGATAAATGCTTCATGGGGTGATCTCACTGAATGCTTACATGGTTGGACGGGTTGAATGAATTCCTCAAAGTTACCACATAGAGACGGGACTGGGGTGTAAACGCGCCTTTGATTGACCCCACAGCCCATGCTTCGAACCACTTGCACAAGCAATTAATGGTTTTCCTTTTTTCCCCACTTAATTGACTTCTGCATCCAAGCAGCAAGCTCTATTGGCCCATCCTTCTCGCGACACCACGTTAGCCCATGATGTCGTGATGTCTCCCTCCCTGGACTCCTGTTCCAATGGCTGCTTGTTTTACTGATTTGTGCACTCAGGTCAGAAAAACAAACGCGCTTTCTCTTCGTGTATGATTCTGTGTTTCTTCCTCTCCTCGACTATACGATTCTGAAAGTTTACTCATCTCTGTAACCACCGCCCCTCTCCCCTCACACCAAACGTAAACCACAGTGCCTGACCCCAGAGATGCTCCACACTATTAATTTATTTCCTGAAATAAAAGCCAGGCCATGTCCGGGAGAGAAGAGAGCCAGAGTCCTAAAGCCCTGAGGTCCAAATTTGACTTCGAAGTCAGTCACCTACTATTTTTGAAAACTCGGGCCTCCATTTCTTAATGTACAAGCTAAGAATAATAATAAGACCTGACTCACATGACTGTTGGGAAAATCAATGAGGAGGTTGTCTGAACATCCTTTGAAAGAAGTCAGAGAAAGACAGATATATGATTTCACTCATATGCGGAGTTTGAGAAACTCAATAGGTGAACATAGGGGAAGGGAAGGAAAAATAAGATAAAAACAGAGAGGGAGGCAAACCATAAGAGACTCTTAAATACAGAGAACAAACTGAGGGTGGCTGGAGGGGAGGGGAGATAGGTGGGGGGATGGGCTAAATAGGTGATGGGCATTAAGGAGGGCACTTGTTGGGATGAGCACTGGCATCATGGTAAGAGATGAATCACTGGGTTCTACTCCTGAAGCCAGGACTACACTGTACGTTAACTAACTTGAATTTCAATAAATAAAAAAAAAAAAACCCTAAAGAACGACACACAAATGTTGTAACGGTTAGATATTCCTACCGTGTAAGCTGAAATGATGTCAGTCCTACCACAACTTCATCCTCAATCTGGTTTAGTTTCTCTCTCACCAGTCCCTCTCACCCTCCACGCTCTTAAGGTGTTTTCTGGATATTCTGCGACAGCATCCCGCCCTCTATGCTGACACCGTCATACAAATGACACTCAGGAATCATGTTTGCATCTCCACTGTCCCGCAGAGCATCTCTAGTATGAATAACGAATTAGTAATTAGTAAATGAATAAAAGCAACGAATGAGTACTTGTACGGATGAGCATTTGTACAGAAGAACACCTTTTAGACCCTCCTGATGGTACGACGAGGCCAGCATGGCAGACAGGGGGACTTTCTAGACTAAGTATAAAAGGAAAATGGCTTTTTTGAGGCTGGGTGCTCATTCTTCAACCGAAAAACCAGGAACTGGAGTGAGTCACCTCTGGAGTTCTAGTCCTGCACCAGAATTTTACGATTTCATCAAGTGCGTTGAGTAGCCAAACAACTTACAATGGAAGAGGCGCCACCCAAACAATAAAACACCCCCTTTTTTGATTTTACCAAAAGCTGGAACTATTTCTCTCTAGTTATTCATGTTTTATGTATTTTTAAAAGATAAAACGGGGACAAAACCAAATAGCGGCATCTGTTGTCCACATTTCTCTTCCTCTGACGTCCTCAGGATATTTTCTTCTCTGTTATTTTTTTTTCAGATCACATACATCTGAGAATTCAAGGCGGAATGTTTCACTTACTGTTAAACAGCTTTCTGGGCTGCCGGTGAATCAAGAGACGTGGTGGGGGGGGGGGAAGGCGGGAACAGGGCCCCCAGTCCCAGGTGGGGAAGCAGGGAGTCCCCAGACGGGGATCCCCAAGCTGCCGCCAAGCTGGAGACTTGAGTTACTGTCACGGCCACTGTCCCTGCGTTGCCATTTGGTTTTTGCTGTGGATGGAAGCCTCGTTATTGAAACAATTTGAGGAGAAGACTCAGGACAACAAAGCGCTGGGACAGGCAGGGCCACTGGTCCAAAAGAAACTAGGAATGGAGGGTAAGAAAGCCTAACAGATTTGTAACAGAAACTCCTCTTGACGAAGCGTCTATCCCACTGCCTCGCTCTGGGCGCTGCTGAGGAAATGCTCTTCCAGGCCCTCGAGCACACACATCTAGGCTATTATCTGTGGTTTTCTGGAATAAAGACTTAGATCACTTCTTCCACCCCTGCCAGGAAGGGGTTATTACTGAGGGTCTACCAGCCTGAGTGAGAGAGCTGACAGCATCCTGCTCCAGGCTTCTGATGGCTGGGACAGCATGGCAGGCTGGCCCTTGAGTGTGTTTTTGTCTGTTATCTCCCCAACCAGCCTCATGCTTTCCACGCTTAAAATCTTTGCATTTGCTGTTCCCTCCTGGGATGCTCTTCAAAATATCTCTGTCTATTAAAATCCTACTCGTTTGTTGCTATGAAACTCAAATATCATCCCTTCTGGAAGCTTTGCTGGAGTCCCCAAGCAAGAAACACTCCGTCTTCTGAACTTGCCCAGCAACGACTCTAGCTACCGTCCCCTTGGCCTCACGCATCCACAGCTGGGTGCAACGGGCATTTGTTTGCTAGCTTTTCCAGTCCTCTTTGGTTCTAAGCCTTAGAGGGCAGAGACTTCTTGACTGAGGCCGACCCTCTTTCTCCTCCTTTTCTCAGTTGGATAACTGTAGTGATGGCCTCCTAGCTGGCTGCTCTGACCTCCGGTCTCCCTGCTCTGTGAATCCATGCTCCACGCTGCCCCAAATCTTCTAAGATGAGATGAGATAAGATAAAGCCTCCCCCTTGTTAAAGTGCGTTATGTGTTCCTGTTGCATTTTGACAAAATGCTGCATGTAAATCTCCCCACAATTTGACTTTTTCCAGTGTGTCTGGTCCCACCTCTACCCCTTCCCACAAGGACCCTATCATCTAATGTTGGTGAACCGCTTGCTTTTTCTGGAACGTCCCATGATTGTTCCTGTCTCTTTGATGCCAATCCCACTGCCTGGAATGTTTTTCCCAGACTTGATTACCGGGAGAACTCCTACACCGTATTTGAAAATTCAGTTTAAATATTACTTCTTTGTCGGGGCGGGGGGGTGGGGTGGGGAACGTCTTCCTTCTCTTGGCAATGATTCGCTTTGTAAAGTCTCCTTTTACAATACATATTATATAATGGTGATTACATAAGATGAGACACATACGGAACTTAAGGTTGTCTGTAAATATGTTAGTTTTATAATTCGCTATTATTATTCTTAGGAATGGTATCAGCAGGCCAAGCCCTGGGAAGGGAGAAAAGTTATCACCAGAATGAAGAAAGCCTACTTCAGAGTGCGGATGAGTCTAGAAAAATACTTTCAGCTTTATTAGGTACATATATCAATATCTAGCAGTAGAGAAAGTCACTCCTTCACAGAATCAAAGTGGTCACTTTCCCTTTGCTCATTTATTCCCAGCTTTAAAAAAGAAATAGTGAGTCCCAGCTGCTGTACTTAAGGGAGTTGTATACTTATGGAGAAGCTCATTTTGGGACTCCTGTCATTGCTCAACCAGTTTTGTCTTCCTGGAATGTCTCCAGCTTCTTGGATATCTGGGGTCACCACATCTTCAAGGCTCAGTTTCTTCCCCACCTCTTTTATAAACTGTCCCCCAAGTTTTCTAGTCCATTGGGCTGTTTTTCTGACTCTTGTTTTTGAAGCGTGAGGATGCGGGTAGGGGGAGTGGGAAAGGGGGGAAAAAGGTCATTTTCTAAAGAGGACTATAATGGCAGCCTCTTGTGGGGCAAACCAAACTCATCCACGGTCCTTGTTGGGGAAAGCAGACTTTCCCTTAAACAGGGGCACTCCATGCCGAATGAACGGGAGGGTTCTGCTTGACTGAAACATGAGTGGGCATTGTCTTCTTTAAGGACCAGAGCCTCCAAGCTCTGGTAGTGAGGAACGTGTGGTAATCCTGTCCTGGAGCTCCTGAGGTAATGACTGACCTTCCAGTCTGCTTTTGGTGAGGCCCGCTTCCTCATTTCCAGGTAGATTCCTGCCTTCTATTATTAATAGCCTTATGATAACTTCTGTTCCCCATTTTTAAGGGTAGGAAAGCCATGAAATGATTCAGAGGTCAAATTCCTACAGAGCAGAAATGTCTCTCCTGCTGCGCCTTGGTGGAACTGGGCCTGTAGAATGTTCCAGTAAGTGCTGGTTGATTCATTGATTGAGTTAATTGGATTGAATTTAACGAGATACAAAACTCTTGGTATCTGTAGCTGCTGCTTCTTCCAGTGTCTCCCGCAGAGAATCTAGCCTAGACGTGCGCATATAATAGGTGTTGCACATTTATACGATGCTTGTGGCCTGAAAGACTGGCTCTAAATATCTGGGTTCATTTGTTAGCAGGTGCTGCTACAGATTGGCTGAAAGAACATAAGGAATTTTATGAGCCATATGGTCTTCATTTGTGTCTCTAAACTAATGCTGAAAATGACAATTCCTTGCCAACCTTGACAGGTGACATTAGAATCAAACTTTTAAAGGCTCCCCTCACCCATACAAGCGCTATTGGTTTAACATTGTACAAAGAAGCTTCATGTCAATTCACTTATTTGAGGTTCACACAAACTCTGAGAAGTAGTTATTATAATTACCTCGATTTTAGAGATGAGGAAATTGAGCCACGAAGAAGTTAAGAAGCATCAGCCAAGGTCTCACTCATACAGTAAATGGCAAAGCTGAGATTTGAATCCAGCCTTAATCCCATGGTTTCTCAACGGACCCAGATTCTGCCTACTCACCAGTCATCAGCGTTCTTTTAGCTTCCAGGGGATCTGAAAAGTTGGAAGGAATGAAATCATGGTTCTTGTCACTGGGGAAGAAAGATGACTGTCTGAGCTCCCGTTGTTCCGTTGAATCAAACACCTGCAGGGCTGAGGAAATACCTGTAGAACAGTATGGTACCTCATCACGTGGGTAGTCTTCATCAGTGTTCATAAATTACTTGAAGGCTGGATGTGGAGGCCCTGATCAAAGGCAAATCATCATAACTTGCGTCTGTTTACCTTATAGCAGATCCATTAGGAATTAGAACTGTTAGAAATGGAGTGGCTGACATCCCCCTTCCAAACTTCTCAGAGTCTTCAACGAATAACAAATGGAAAAACAACAACTAAACAATCCAACTGCTAAACAATCCATCTAGCACTGAGACTCTGAAAGAGCTCTGGGGGCATTGCTGTCTTGGAACATTACAACATGTTTTTCAGGATTACAAGGTAATTCGAAGCAGATCATAGAGGAGCAATGACAAGATCTGCTCCAATTTGGGAGAGGAGGAAACTGTGAGGGAGGCCTCACGTGGTGTATTAGCATCACGAGTCCTTGAAACCAGGTTCCTCGTTGAAGGCGTTGGGGGAAGGGAAGGGAGGGGACCACAAAAGAGCTTCACTTGTCTCCACCCTGCCTGTGTTACTGAAAAGCCAGCAGAGAGTGGGATGCTGTGGGGGCACCCCAAGGGAGGCAACAGAATTCGTGAGATCTAGAAATGAAATGACCCGTCTGCCTCAGGCTTGGTTTTACTCTTGATAAGCTCCTTCACAGAGACGGGGCGGCGGGGGGGTGGGGGGGGTGGTTGATTGTTTCCCCTTTTGTCCAAAGTTGGGTGAACTTTGACTCAGTTAGCAGTGGTTGACAGGCATGAGCAATGCCTTCATGAAGACGTCTGACTTAGCTAAAATTAGTGCCATATAATCATGACTTCATGTTGCCCAATATAATCCATCTTGTGAACAGAGGGGATGATGTTTTTCAAACGGTTTTTAGCAGCATCATCAAAAAGAACTTGTAATCAACTCTCAATCATTCCTCCTGAGAGAGAGAAACAGAGTGGATGATACAGATGACACACAACCCTGGAATCTTTTACATTTGGTTTTGATTAATGTTTGCATTTCATTGGCATGCAGGTGTTCCTAATGTTCCCAGAATTGAGATCAATTTCAGACTCAGCACTGAAGCCCCAAAGAAGACTAGAAGTATCTCTACAGGCCTGGAAAGGTGGAGCCCATGGATGGACCAGAGAGGGTGGGATAAAATCCTTCCCAGCGATGGCAAGGACAGTGTTTTACTTGTCATGACCGTACAAAACACTACGCTATAAATGGAGTGCCCTGTACTCTTCTGTTGACACGGAAGGCTAAATGTCCTGTTTTAGACGCCCCTACACCAGATTACGGGGAAATACAGTATAACGAGGAAAGAGATTGTCTTCTTCGTGATGTTGAGGAAACCAAACAACTTTTGAGTCAGATAACTTTGGTTTTGAATAGCACCACAGGTACTTTCTAGATACACGGATCTTGAGCCAGTTTACATAAAAGCAACAAGGGTATACTACTGTTTACCTTGGTTATTGTGCACAATAAATGAGATTTTGTGGTAAGTACGCCATAAACGTCATTATGCTGTTATTAAGACCTTGACTCAGGTGAGTGATGCTGGTAAGGAAGGAGGCTGTGCACCTGTAGAGACAAGAGGTATATGAGAGATCTCTGTACCTTTCTCTCGATTTTGCTGTGGGCCTAAAATTGCTCTACAAATTAAACTCCTAGAAAAAATAAAAGGAGTACTTGAACCTAGCTTGATTCATTTTCTGAAGAGGAAGTTGGAGGTGAGTTGGAAGTATGTAAACTAGTCCATAAATAATTGAGCACAAACTTGCATCAACTGGGCAAACAGATAAACTTCCACTAAGGAGGTCTAGAAAGAACAGCATACATCACAGACACTTTTGAGTTAAGTGGACATTCATATCTGAAATTCTTTAAAACTTTTTTTTTTTAGTGTTTAGTTGTTTTTGAGACAGAGAGAGACAGAGTATGAGCAGGGAAGGGGAGAGAGAGAGAGAAGGAGACACAGAATCCGAAGCAGGCTCCAGGCTCTGAGCTGTCAGCATGGAGCCTGACAGGGGGACTTGAACGCACAGACCACGAGCTCATGACCTGAGCTGAAGGTGGAAGCTTAACTGACTGAGCCGCCCAGGCGCCCCATATATATGAAATTATTATTCACCAAAGTGCAAGGCACCAAGTGGGAGTTCAATGCACTTAATTATACTTTAACTCATTGAAGATGAATGGATGGGAGACTCATGTGCAGTGAGTAGTCATTCTTACTGTGCAGAGAGTTTTGGGTAGAGAACTCGGGGTGAGCTTGGTGGATCTTTGACACTCTTTGGCTTTTTTTTTTTTTTAAATGTTTATTCATTTTTGAGAGACAGAGAGAGACAGAGCATGAGCAGGGAAGGGGCAGAGAGCGAGGGAGACACAGAATGAGAAGCAGGCTCCAGGCTCTGAACCGTCAGCACGGAGCCCGACGCGGGGCTTGAACTCACGAACCGTGAGATCGTGACCTGAGCCGAAGTCAGACGCTTAACCGACTGAGCCACCCAGGTGCCCCTTGGTAACCACCATTCGACTTTCTGTTTCTGCAGGTTTGACTTTTTTAGATTCCACATACGAGTGATACTATACAATATTTGTCTTTCTCTATTTGACTTACTTCACTTAGCATGATGCCCTCAAGGTCTATCCCTTTTGTGACATAACAGGATTTCCTTCTTTCTCTTGGCTGAATACTGTTCCATTGTATACACCACCACATCTTCTTTATCCATTTTTAGTGAATCTTTAAATACTGAACTAGATGTATCATATTTTCTGTTGCCTGTTGGTCACTTGGTGAGGTCTTTTGGAAAGAAGTGAAGATAGCAGCTTGATCTTTGAAACCCAGGGACAACCTAGCATTCCAGGAATTCAACCAGCATGCTTTTAATGAGCTGGCACACATTGATTCCACATCACCTTCCATATTAGGCCAAAATAAAGCCTGGCTTAGGTTTTTAAAAAATGTTTATTTATTTTTGAGGGAGGGAGAGAGAGAGAGAGAGAGAGACAGAGACAGAGACAGAGACAGAGAGAGAATGAGTGGAGGAGGGGCAGAGAGAGGGAGACACAGAATCCAAAGTGGGCTCTAGGCTCTGAACTGTCAGCACAGAGCCCAACACAGGGCTCGAGCCCACCAACTGTGAGATCATGACCTGAGCCAAAGTCAGATGCTTCACCGACGGAGCCACCCAGGCGCCCTAAGCCCTACTTAGGTTTTATCTGAGGCTTGGATTGAAAGTTATACTCTATCCCATCCCATAACAAAAGTATATATATATTTATACTATATACTATACTGTATACTGTATATTTATACTGTATACTATATAAATATATATATATACACACACACATATAGACATGTACAAAAGTATATATATATATATATATATACACACAAAAGTATATATATATATATATATGGTTTGGCTCTTTCCCTGCTCTGGTACTTTTCTAATCAAATCAGCAGTCTTATTATTTACGTTCTACTTTCCTCAGTCTCTTCACTGTCACACTAACAAGGAGACAGGAGACAGCTGTGGAGATGAGCACTGGGGATAAAGATATAAATGGCCTTGCGCTGGCCCTCAAATGGCGGCCTCATGGTTTTTGGTAGGGTCAGCGTGTTGTAATTGTGTGAAAAATGTAACTGCAGAAGTGTGGACATAATACAGAAATAGAAGCGTAAAGAAAGGAAGTTACTTTCCGGTAAGTTCAAGTCAAGAATAACAGACATGAGCAAAGCCTTCAGAGTAGCAATGGCACCTGAGTTGCATGTACTCATTCGACTTTTGATTGTTTATCGAGCAAGAATTTTTATGAATCTGGCCTGTCCTTCATGCTGGAGATACAGCAGTGAATAAAGAAGCAAACGATAAATAATAATAACAGCGGTGAACAAACACTAAATAACAATTAATAAATATTTATTATATTATATAGTATTAAGGGAAATGGAGAAAAATAAAGCAGAAAAGGGAGCTAGAGAGTCCAGGTGTGGACTAGGTGGAATATTAGAGGGTGAGTTTTGATCTTTGTGAAGATGCTGCTTTTTGAGAAAGCCATTTTGATGGTGGCACCAAATGTCCTGATTAAAATGCATAAACTTTGTATTAGTTACTCAGTAATATGTGTAACAGACACTCTTGATTCTTACTCCGAATCTAACTCCAATCTCTTTTCGGACAGCTATCACTTTGTACTTAGTTCATTTTTGTATTGTTTGAGTTTCTTACAATCATATATTATTATATCCAGAAAAACAAACAAACAAACAAAAAATATATATATATATATATATTTATTTGAGAGAGAGAGAGCAAGAGCAGGGGAGAGGGGCAGAGGGAAAGAGAGAGAGAATCCATGCTTAGTATGGAGCCTGATGTGGGGTTTGATCCCACGACCCTGAGATCATGACCCCAGCTGAAACCAAGAGCTGGGTGCTCAACTGACTGAGCCACCCAGGGGCCCCAGAAAAACAAGAAGTGTTTTTAAACTCTGGGACTGGGTTGGATTTTTAGGGACACACTAGTTGTTATTCCCTAAACCATGACTATAAAGGAAGTTAATTATATGAAATATAATATTTCATATTAGAGCAGTACTTACAGAACAGTACTCAATTGAGAATTTCCCGGGCTGTCTGGACTTAAGAATAAGAATAATATTTTGGCTTGGATATCCTCCCACCAATGTTTAATGTGTTACTCTAAATCAGGGCACCTGTAAGAAAGAGGTGTGCACCAAATGGAAAAGTAAATACCGTATAAAGCAAAGCAAATATATTTGGTAAATGCGAGTACTGACTATGATCATTGTAAATTTGAGGAGAAAATTCGAGGAAACAAATGAGTTCCTCAAGAATTAACAGATACGATGGCGCGCCTGGGTGGCTCAGTCGGTTAAGCGTCCAACTTCCGCTCAGGTCATGATCTCTCGGTCCGTGAGTTCGAGCCCCGCATCGGGCTCTGTGCTGACCACTCAGAGCCTGCAGCCTGTTTCAGATTCTGTGTCTCCCTCTCTCTCTGCCCCTCCCCCATTCATGCTCTGTCTCTCTCTGTCTCAAAAATAAATAAACGTTAAAAAAAAATTAAAAAAAAAAAAGAATTAACAAATACGAGATGGTAGCTACCCTTGTGGGAAGCATAGAAAAGTTAAGTCACTATGTTGTACACCTGAAACTAATGTAACATTGTGCACCGACTCTACTCAAATAAGAAAAATTAAAAAAAAAAAAAAAAAAAGAATCAGCAGACACCTTACATAGAAGTTTCCTAGTTGGGAAACTTTTGAAAACATAGGACTTTTTGATGACATTTAGTTTGCCAGAACATCCAACTCATTCCTGATAAAAAATCCCTGATTCCTTAAAACAATCACATTGAAATGGATCGGACCCCCTTTCCTAGACTGGGGCACTGTCTGGGGGCAGTGCTCGGGCTGAGACGCTACAGACCCGGGCAGAGAGTGGACTCTTGCTGGAGTCTTTGTGGTTCTAAGACTGGGGAAAAGAGCCGTCCACACTTCTTCCCTCTGCGTCTCCAAACTAGTTTGGTTCAGGAGTTTTAAAAAAAAGGCATGTCCCTGCAGGAGAATTACTTGGGGGTTTCATCAAAAGTGCAGATGCCAGGGGCTTAGCTCATACCTCTAATCAGAATCCCGGTGTCGATGCTTTCTTCTAATAATTACAAGTACGGATGCCGCTGTTACCGGTTCGAACTCAGACTTGCCGTGTTAGACGCTAACAGGAGTGATTCAATTATACATTCGTTGATGTACATATCATATGACAATTTCTCAGCCAGAGAGAAGCGCTGCCCCTAAAAGGAAAAGACTTTTGCTCGGGAATCCCAGGAGAGTGTTGTCCGCAGGCTGAGTGAGATCTGTGGATTCTCAGCGAAGACGTCCGTAGCTATCCAAATTGCCCTATCTCTGGAAGTCCTTCTCCCGCACCTCAGGGAAGGGCCGCGACTCCCAGAGACACTTCGCCCGCCGGGTAAACTTTGGTTTTGGTCAGTTGCTCTCCCCTCAGTCGCCTCTGAGGGTGTCAGATGGCTTATCTGCCTCTGGAGCGGCAGTCCCAATGGCAGGCTGCAGGCCACCCCCGCTTATCACCACTTTACACGGCTTCTCCAAGCAAATGGTGAGCCCTTCTTGACTCTGGGGCGAGAGCCCTATTGATGATTAACTTCAGACAAACATCTGGTTGTCATTACCAGTGGCAGCAGACCAGAGCGGGGCGCTGGACGGGCTGGTGTGGTCACCTCGCGACCATCAGAACTAGCTATAAAGAAAATTTAACATATCCTATAATTACAGTCTGCCCGGCACAGAGGGACGGAGGCCTCTGCAGATCTGATTTCAGGCCCAGAGAAAATGTTGATTGTATCTGTTCCGCACATTTATTTACTCAGAGGTCGGGAGGCCTGCTGAAATACAGCCACCCCGGCCCTGCTTTTCCTGCGGGCCCAGAGCGCCTTCTTGTTTAGGTCAGGAAGCTCCTGCGTGGCTCCAGGCGGATGGTCCCTTAATGCTTTTACAGGCTTTGGAATTTGGGCGGGTGGACGTGGAAGGGAAGATCTTGTCTGGAATCAACAATCCTCACCCTCACGGCGCAGGGTGCCCTCTTCAGGTGCTCCCCTCAACCTTCCGGAGATGCCTCCAGTGGCTTCCCCAAAGGCGTCTTCTTCCTCCCTGGCCGCAGGGAGAGAGTCTGTGAATTCACACCTACGGCTCGTCAAATACGTGTGAGACACGCGCTTGGCATTTTGATCACATTTTCTCATTTGCTCCTCACAACTCCCTGTGAGTCACACGTTAGCATACCCATTTAAAAAGGAGGGAAACCGAGGCCAAGCGTTGTTAATTTGAAGGCAGTAATGGTGTCTCCCCTGACATAATGTAGGAGAGAGACCTCCTCACTGCCACCCACAGTGCAAGGACGGTAATGAGCTTACCCTTAGGGTCTTTGTGGATTTTTTGGCAGAGTGACCTCAGTGCCATGGGCTGGAGAATCGGACTGATGAATGCCACGACTGTCCTGGGATAGGAGCCATGGAAAGTCAGTAAACTGGACACGCCAACCTTCCAGATATGAAACTCTTAACACTGAGACACGTGTGGAGAAATAAGAGTAACCCCCAAGCTCAGAGGTGATATCATCAGAAGGGCGACCACAGGATTCAGGCAGTTTAGTGGGGGTCAATCACCGAAGATGGGCAGTTTGTGAAGCGGGTGGGAAGGGCTGGTTTTAAAGTTACGAAGAGGCGACGGGTTGAGTCTTTGGGTTCCGTTTGTCCCTCTTTCAAACCCTACGTCCCTGAACTGTCTCCTTTCCCCCCCTCAAATGCAACCCTCATGAACAGAC
>NC_064813.1:56502713-56555471 GCF_023721935.1 Panthera uncia
CGATCCAATTTTCCGTAAATTGGGACATGATGCAGGTTACCAGGTGGGGACTTGGACTCAGTTACCAGCACGACATGTAAAAAAGGGCTGGGGCAGAATTGCTTTTCTTCCACCTGGGGACAGGGGCAGGGCAAGGCAAGTTATAGGAGGACTGGCTTGATGCTCACTTGGGGTATCTTCGATCATTCTTGTCAGAGACCAGACTTGGGGGCAGGGTAAGCCCAACAGCCATAAGTGAAGGAGGAGGAGGGCTGTGTAGGAGCTAGGCTTCCCTGTCACACCTGCCACACCCCAGATCACTCCTGCCTGGCCATTTCAAAGAGGGTAACACTGAGGAATTGGAAGGTTGGCGTGCATATACCCGGACATACCAAATGGTGTATATGCATGAGAGAGCGGGTGTTCGGGGAAGTATTCTCCCAGCTTGGTGTCTTTCACATTAGTTATCATGAAAATTCCAGAACCCTTGGCAAATTTATACAAGTACACAGAAAATCTAAACAAAAAAAATCCACTGTAAGTGCTAAAAGAAAGTAATAATGATATTCTTATGTTTTAAAATCCTTCACATTTAGGAGCTGATGTAATGACAAATAGAGGGAGATTTCTAGTCAATCGATACCTAAGAGATTCTGGTTAAACATGATGCTTTTTTCCCACTGAAATCCCACTAAAGTGATGAGAAAGAAAAAAAAAGGAGTAAACTTATAAGAGATAAGAAAAGAACAAAATCTGGAAACTGGAAAGTGACTAGACCAGTGGTAAAAAGCTGCAGTGTGGAAAGAGTTGAAAATTAAACACCTGTTGGCAGGAAGAACCGGTAAAAAAAGTGAGCTCCGAATCCTGGGGAGAATCCCAAATGGGAGGCACCAGTCTGAATAAAGAGCCCCGGATCTTCTTCACCAACCTTGGAAGCCAGGCTCCTGCCGTCCCCTAATTTCTAGACCACTGACAGTTTATTCTCAGGGTAGGCAGGAAGAGAGAGGCTCTGTTCAAGCATACCAGGCATAGCACTGGAAGGGGGCATCGCACAGAAATCAGGAGGATTAAGTAAAGGTTTACATACCAACCATTGATATCCCCAGCTTCCTTTTCTGAAGCAGCTTTTGGAATGTGTATAATCAGGGTTATACCCTCCTGGCAGGGAACAGAATGCTCTGTCCTTGGGGAAACTTGCTGAAGAGAGAAGAGCTAAAGACACACAACTCTGAGAGGTTCCCCAAGGGATGACCAAGTCTCCACCTATAATGAAACTCACAAATGAGAAGAAGACTTCAAAACAAAAATGCTTCTAAATAAAATTAATGTTTCACTCATACATAGGAAAGAATAATCAAGGGACACCAGGCATTTGAGAAAAGCCTCTAAGATGAAAATAGAGACTATAATTAGAACAACAACACCACCACCACCAATAACAACATCAGAAAATGGGAACTCAGAGGAAGGAAAGACAATGTAAGCAAGCAACGCACACTTAAAAATAAATCTCTCTAAAATAATACCCGCAGAAATATATAAAAACATATTATCATGATGGAATAGATTCTACTTAAAAAGGAACATTCAGAGAACAGGAAGAGCGTTTGCAAATTAAGAAGCAAAATATTAGTGGTCAATATGAGGGTTGGAAAACAAAGTTGAAGAAATCTACAAAATAGAACAAAAAGTAAATGGATAGAAAATATGAAAGAAAAGATCAAATTAAATGACCAGGCCAGGAAGTAATAGTTGTAAAAAGAAAGATCAGAGAAAACAGAAGGGAGGAAATTATCTCCTAACTGGAGTTCCAAAAAGAAAGAACAGAGAAAACAGAAGAGAGGAAATTGTCTAAGAAACAATACAAATGAAGGATATGAGGTTCCAAATTAAAAGGACCCAATGAGTGCACATTAGAAAGGCACACTAAACATCGCTGTTAAATGTCAGACCACTGGGGACACAGAGAAGTTCTTAAAAACTTTGACAGAGAAGAATAAAAAAAGGTGGGGGAAGGGGAGAAGTTGAAGAAAATCAGGTTGTACTCAGAGGATGGCCATCATGGCATCAGTTTTCTTCTCGAAAGCAAATTGGATGCCAAAGCATAGTGAAGAAGCTCGTACACGGAATTCTGTGCCCAGCCAAACTATCAGCCCAGTATGAATGCAATATAAAGACATGAGAAGTCATGGAGCGCCTGGGTGGCTCAGTCGGTTAAGCTTGTGGCTTTGGCTCAGGTCGAATTGTGATCTCACAGTTCGTGGGTTTGAGCCCCGCGTGGGGCTCTGTGCTGACAGCTCAGAGCCTGAAGCCTGCTTCGGATTCTGTGTCTCCCTCTCTCTCTGACCCTCTCCTGCCCGTGCTCTGTCTCTCTCTCTCTCCCAAAAATAAATAAACATTAAAGACATGAAGCCTCTCAAAAATTCATCTCCACATTGTCTTTACCTGTCATCCATTGATGGACATTTAGATGGATTCTGCCTCCTGGTTATTATGCATGATGCTCCAATAAACATAGGCGTGCAAATAATTCTTCCAAATCCCAATTTCAGTTCTTTTGGATAAGCATCCACAAGTGGGATTGCTGAATCATAAAGTATTTCTATCTGTAATTTTTTGAAGGATCTCTGTACTCTTTTTCAAGGTGACTGCCTCATTCTACTTTCCTACCAACATTTCTCCACAACCTCACCAACATTTGTTTTTGTTTTTGATAATGGCCACCCTGACAGGTATGAGCTGCTAGCTCATAGAATTGACACTTCTCCAAAGAAGACACACAGATGGCCAACAGGTACGTGAAAAGATGCTCAGTCATAATGGAGGTGCAGATCAAAACCACAATGAGATATCTCATGCCTGTTAGGATGGCCAGTATCACAAAACAAAACAAAATAAAACAAAATGGACAATAACAAATGTTGGCAAGGATGTGGAGAAGTTGGAACCCTTCTACACTATTGGTAGGAATGAATTTTTTTTTTTAAATAATAACCATCTACTCTGCACGGAATGTTTGTGTCTCCCTCAAATTTGTGTGTTGAAGCCTACACCCCAGTGTGATGGTATTTGGAGGTGGAGTCTTTGGGATATAATTGGATTAAGAGGGTGGGCCTCTTCTGAGTGGCATTAATGACCTTCTAAAAAGAGGAGGACATGTGATATCTGTGTTCTCTGCCACGTGAAGATACAATGAGATAGCCATCTGCAAGGCAGGAAGTGGACTCTCATCAGATACCAGCCTCTAGATCTGTGAGAAATAAATTTTTATTGTTTAAACTTTGCCCAATCTGCTATCTTTGTTATAGCAGTCCAACTAAGGCATCCTTCTAACAGGTGTGAAATGATATCACATTTTGATGCGGTTTTGGTTTGTATTTTCCTGTGGAATATACATACAAGGGAGTGTTATTTAGCCTTAAAAAATAAAAAAAAGGAAGGATTGGAAAGCCCTTGTTGCCAGGTGCAACAATATGGATGGACTTTCAGAATATTACATTCAATGAAGTAAGCCAGTCAGGGAAGGACAAATGCTGCATGATTCCACTGGTATGATGTGTCTAAAATAGTCAAACATGGAAGCAGAGAGTGGTAAGGTAGTTGCCAGGGGTTGGCGGGGGGGGGGGGGGGTGGAGAAGGGGGAGTTGCCGTTCAATGGGCGTAGGGTTTCAGTTGTGCAAGTTTTACAGATCTGCTCTACAACATTGTGCCTATAGCTACCAATAGTGTATCGCACACCTACAAAATTAAGAGGTAAGATCTCATGTTAACTCATGTTAACTGTTCTCACCACAATTTAAAAAAAAAAGGAAAAAGGAAAAAAATGATCTCCAAGGTTCTTTTCGCAGGAAGGTATTAAAAATGGTGTTTCTCTAAAACAAAAGAGTAATCCAAGAAAGCAAAACAAGGAATCCAAGAAATGTGGGAGAGAGGGCATTCCAGTATAACAGTGAAGGGAGATGAAATTTGTTTAGGTAGAAAGCAATCAGCCCAGATTGAGCAGAAGGTTAGAAGGCTCCAGAAGGGTGATGTTTGACAAAAATATGAAATTAATAGATAGCCTAGTATGCTTCTCTGAACAGTGAACATTTTGAAGGAGAATTAGTGACAAATACAAAGCATAGTAACTAAAGAAAATCTGGGTGATTATTGACTCCAGGGAAACAAACTTGTTCGAGAATGAAATGTAATTGTAGTGTACTCCATGGCTTACCTGTGAATAATATTCATAGATCCATAATAACATAAATGCTAAATATTGATATAATGAGAAAATGTGATACAGCTGCGTAATTAATTTGTTCCTTATTTAAATTTCTCTACATCCTCACCAACACTGCCCCAAGTCAGAGTATCAGCTGGCCTGTGTTCCTTTTTGGAGGGTCTGGGGAAAGAATCCAATGAAGTTTATTCAGATTGCTAGTAGAATTAATTTTCTAGTGGCTGCACGTTTGAAGTCCTTGTTTTTCTGCTAGTCTTTGGCTGAGGACTGTTCTCAGCTCCTAGAGGCCACACCTTCCCACCAACAGTTCACAGCATGGGTGTTTGCTTCCTTCTAGGATAGCTGGAGTATATCTGTCTGTCCCCCTCTTCTGTTCTTGGCTAGAGAAAACTCTACACTTCTAAAAGGCTCACGTGATTAAGTCAGACCCACCTGGATAATCTCTTCATCCTGCAACATGTCCCGCAACATAACCTAATTATGGAAGTAAAATACATCATTTTTCACAGTCCTGGGAATTATGTAAGGTATGCATACCATGGGCAAAAAAGCCTTGGAGCATGTCTTAGAATCTTGCCTACCACAATTATATTGGGAAAGGAAGAGCATATTGGCAAGAGAAGGGGGTGGTGGTGATGGTTAAGAGAGATGAAATGCCTTCTTCCCTTGCAGAGCAAAACCAGATAAAACCTAACGTAGAGAATAAAACAATAGCTATGTTAAGTATGTCATTTAAAATATACAGGTAATTATCTATAGGAACTTTTAAAAAGTAAGAAGTGGTTGCCTGTGGGGAATAGACTTCAGGGATAGGGTGGTGTGAAACAGAAGGCTGGCATTTTTCATGATGTGCCTTGAGTGTTACTGTATTTCAATTAATCTAAGATCCTTTGATTGTCTAGTGCATTCTGATTTCACAGTTGTTGCAACGTGAAAAATGTGATTTGCCTTACATTACTGTATATAAGTTGACATATCTAAACACACACACATACACACATACACACAACACCCACTCTGTTGAAAAGAAAAATCAGAAGCAAACCACAATTAAAGCCAAAGAATAATTTCTGTTTTGGGTAAGTTAGTATGTTCTGGCCTCGCGCAGAATGTGTGGCATGCTTGAAGACAGTCTAAGACCCTCTGCGGACGTCAAATAAGTCCCTTAGAGCATAAATAAGCAACGGGAATGTTGAAGAGTGACGGTAACTGGAAGTATAAATACATAATCATTCCCCATGATTAAAAACTTTTTTTTTTTGCCTTACCTCATAAGTCCAAATTTAAGAAAAAGTGTGAATTTTATTTTATTCAGAGATTTTATTTTTAAGTAATCTCTACACCCAGTGTATGGCTCGAACTCATGACCCTACGATCGAGAGTTGCATGCTCTATCGACTGAGCCAACCAGGTGCCATGAAAAAGTGTGAATTTTAAACCATAAGAGAATAAATTTGGCATTAGCTTTGCCTCTCTCTCTCTCCATCATCTTTTTTTTTTTTTTTTTTTTGCATTTGTAAGCTAAGTTCCAACAAGGAACTAAGAGTCTAGCAGGCTATGAGACACTCTGCCAGAGTAGGGAAAGCATGATATAGCTGGAACAGGGTAAGTGAAGGACAGTTATCGTAGAAAATTGAGTTGGCAAAGTCATGTTTTTCAATCATGTTTTATATAATGATTGATGTCTGCATATTTTCTTTAATTAGCCTGCCTTTACCCAATTCAATCATTAAAATATTCACTGCTAAGATACTCAAGTTTTTCTGATCTCATGGCATATTTATGTCATCAGTGTTTAGAAGTTTGGGGCTCAATTTCTAATAGTTACTCTCATCATTTCCTACTATCTTGTAATGGTAGATTTCACATGGTCAATATACTTCAAAGCCTTCTGGGCAGGCACTGATTTTCATTGTATAATGGTGAATGAGGATAAAAATAAAAAGAATAAAAGGCTTGCATATTTTCCATGCAATGCTCATTTCTGGAGCTCTTTCTTTCTTTGTGCAGATCCAGATTTCCATCTGGTTTCATTTGCTTTCTGTGTGAAAAAGCAGAAGGAAAATTGGGGTATGAGGCGTTCATTCAGCTTCTGTGTGCCTAAACAAGTTTTTATTTTGCCTTCATTTTTAAAACAATATTTTTGCTGGATATAGAATTCTAGGTTGACAACTTTTTTCTTTGAGTAATTTAAATATGTAGCTCCAGTGTCATCTGGCATGAATGATTTCTAATGAGAAGTCTGATGTCTCTTTTTTGTGTGTATATAATTTCTCTCCCCCCCTCCCCTTTCCGGCTGTGTTTAATGTTCTCCTTATCTCCCCTTTTAAGCAATTTTGTTGTAACGTGCTTTGGTGTAGTTTTCATGTCCCTTGTGCCAAAAAGCTCATTGAGCTTTTCGGATTTGTTAGTCTATAGTTTTCATAAGACTTGGACGTTTTGGCCATTATTTTTTCAAATATTAATTTGGTCTCGCATCTGTCCTCCATTTTTTTGGGATTCAAACTACACGTCTTTTAGGCTTCTTGAAGTTGATCCACAGCTCACTGATGCTGAGTTCGTTTCTCTTTATTTTTTCCCCTGTGATTCATCTTGAATATTTTCTATTGCTATGTATTCAAGCTCGTTAACTTTTTCTTCTGAAAAGCTAGACTATCATTAATTTCACCAGTGTAATTTTTAAATCTCAGACATTTTGGTTCTCATCTTTGGAAATTCAAATTTTACTTTCCTCATATTGCCCGTATTTCTATTTAACATGCTCAATTTTTTATTCAGCTCCAGATTTTTTCACCTCAGCAAAATAAAGATGCCTTGGCCGACTCCGAGCTCCATTTCCTTGACCCAGGGAGACGGCATGACGCTGTGTGCCCATGGGTTTCCCTTCCCCAGGCTGCAGCCTGGAGACTCCGTCCAGGAAGTAAGCCGAGCAGTTGTTGAGCCTGCTTCCTTTCTTGTCTCTCAGGGATCGTCTCCCTTTATCGCATGATGCCCAATGTTTTGGAAGTTACCGTTTCACGTCTTCTGTTTCCTTTATTAGTTGTTTCAAGTGGGCTGGCAACTCGAGCCCTTGCTACTCCATCTTAGCTGGAAGTGAAAGTCAGTCCGTTGTATGTAAGTCACTGTTGGCTGCATTTTAGTCAAAGAAAGCTCCTACCATTTCCCATAAAGTCAAATATCACTTATAGGTTGCTCAGTTCTCCCTTAAACTTTTGAATTGATTAGCTCCATGAGCTGATATAAATTGAAAAAAAATGATTAGAATTCATTTGAGGAACCTTTGGCTTAATTGAAAACAATGATTAGAATTCATTGGCGGAAACTTGGGCTTATGTTCCAATTTGGTGGACTTGTTCTTCCCCTGTGCCCTGTGCTGACTGGTGGGAATTAAGATACTTCTCAGTGTGTACACGGGATTGGTGAATTGATTTTTTTGAATCGATCCAAGTCTGTTAAAAATATTAAATAAATTGATCTGAAATACTGTGCTTTATTTAATTTGAGTTTCCATGTTATGAATCAACCCTACGAAATGCTGTTAGTGGTTTTCTACCAGCCACCTGGTTAATCCAGTTAAAAACTTGACATATATGTATGTATTTGCTTTTTCTTTTCTTTTTTTTTCACGATTGTCTGCTCAAGTCAAGGGACCAACCTGTTTTCTGTGTCTCAGGTAGAGAAGGTAAAGCTCTATTGTACAGCTGTAACTGAAGAAAGAAAATTGTTTTCAATTAGCAATAATCGCGCCTCGGATAAACCTCATTGGCTACGATACTGCCACTGCGCAAAGCTTGAAGAAAGAAAATTGAAAGTCCTAAATGAAATATTCATTCTGTAAGTGACGTGATTCAGTAACCCTTAGCAAATATGCCCATCACTACTGTAATAGGTCTGCTAGGAAAGATTAGATCTCCTGAGAGTCACCTCATTCTGGTGTCCTTCCTGCTCCTTTTGTCCTTAGACTTTGGTCTTTTTCTCCATTTCCTACATTAATATCATAGGGTTTTCACTCTTCATTACCAGGTTTTGCTGATGAAACCACGGAAGGCTGTTAATTATGTCTCGCTTCTAAGCCTGACAGTGTGGAGGGGTGCTCAACTTTGATCACGCTCTAATGAGTTGAGTGGTAAGTGTCGGACTTGTCTGCGAGTGGACTTGATTTGCCCCAGGCATATTGCCTTCGTGAGAGACTGAGGATTGCAGTCACGGATAACCCTGATGGGTTGGCCCTCTCTCTTTCTCCTCATCTTGGAAAAACTTGGTTTTATAATGTCACCCTTTCTTGGTTAAGTTGTAATTTCTGGTAGTTCTTTTCAGTCTCCCTTAATGATTTAACTGTACCTCCTAGCCCTAGGGTTCCTATCATCAGGATACTTCTCTTTCCACATGCTCTTCCTCCTTCCTGTGAAGGCTATCCAGGGCTGCGGCTCCCACAACTCCCTGTGCATGAAGGACTCCCCGGAGTCTATTTCTAGATTAAAATTCTTTCTTGATAGGTTTCCATTGGCCTAAGAAAAATAAATCCACTCGGGGGTCCCACAGACTTCTCTAACTCAACACCACCGAATCCAAACACCTCACCTCGTCCCCCAAACCGGCTTCCCTTCTTGGCCTCTAGCACTTGGAGAATGATGCTACCTTTCCTCAATTGCTCCCAATGGAAACCCGAGAGCTACACTAAATTCCTCCTTCTCCCTGCTCCTACCCAGTCTCCAAGTCCAGTAAACTCTCTTAAAATCTGTCTCCTACCTCTCGTCATCGCCCTCATTATACAGAGACAGGAAGATTGCAATAGACTCCTTCTGACCGGTCATAAAACTTTAATTCACCTTCCTGGAAATTATCTCTCAAAGCCAGAGTCTTCTTCTTAACAAACAAACCTTATCTTGACTTTCCGGCTCAAATTCCTCGATGATTCCTTCTACTGACAAAACAAAATCTAACCTTTTCTTCGTGATCTAGCCTCTTCCTGCCCGTTCAACTTCTGCCATTATCTCCCTTAAATTTATTTTGAGGCATGGTGACTTACACACGATTTGTAAAGAAAGGATGAATGGATGAACAGCAGTCCTCCGAATAAATACACCATACACTCTTATATGTTTCTACACACATAGGGTTTCTGCTGTCTGAATTGCTTTTCTCCACTCCACTCCTTCCTGGCACCTTCCATGATGCCCCCTCCCCACCCAGGTGGATGCTGGCGCTCTTCCCTTGCTTCCACAGCACTTAGCGCTCATCTCCAGGATGGTAGAGGTACACATATACTTTTTTTTCGTCTTTTTTAAAGTGCTTTTATTTATTTTTGAGATAGAGAGAGAAGTGGAGTGTGAGCAGGGGAGGCTCAGAGAGAGGGAGACACAGAATCTGAAGCAAGATCCAGGCTCTGAGCTGTCAGCCCAGAGCCCCACACGGGGCTCGAACTCATGAACCGTGAGATCATGACCCGAGCCGAAGTCGGATGGTTGACGGACTGAGCCACCCAGGCGCCCCGGTAGTAGTATATTTATACTATCTTACTCTGAGCGGCGTTGGTTCTGGGTCGCAGTATTCAAATCATTTGTTTGCTGTTTTCTCAATCGACTTAAACATTTTCCATCGGGGGGGGGGACCCCCGACTTTGCAGCTTTGTGTCCTCTAGGGCCTGACACAGGGCCTGCACATAACCGGGGCTCAGTCCCCCTTTGGTGAGCGAAAGCATGCTTTGTCAATAATCGGACGGGAGAGCTCTTTTGTCCCAACGTGGGAAATTAAGCGCGAACCAAAATTTAAAAAGAGTGTCTGCTGGGGAGGAACAGCGGTAAGTGGAAGCCACTTCCCTCGTTTGCGCCGAGTGGGGAGCAGAAGCAGGTCTGGAACCACTTCCTCTCGCCAATCCTGAGAGCTGCTGCCTCGCCCTGACCAGCCTTTCCCTCCTCTGCATCTCGTGTGTCTTTGGTTTTTGAGGAGAGGGTGAGGGGAAGATGAGAGAGGGAAGGTCTGGAGGATGTTTCCACCTAGACAAACTGGAGGAGATTTACCACTTCCAAAGGGAGGGTGGCCGGAAGTTTAAAAAAAATCAAAACTTTAAAAGATATTTTATTTTTGTTTATTTGAGAGCGAGAGCGAGCAAGAGTGAGCAGAGGAGAAGAAGGAGAGGGGGAGAGAGAATCTTTAAGCAGGCTCCATGGTCAGCGTGGAGCCCGACGCAGGACTCGATCCCCTGACCCTGGGATCATGACCTGAGCTGAAATCAGGAGTCGGACACTCAACCGACTGAGCCACCCAGGCGCCCCTGGAAATGTTCTTATCTTGACCCAGTAAGTGCCACCTGGGACTGGCTATGTGATTTGCGGGGCTCAGTGGAAAATGAAAATGTGGCCCCCTTGTTAAACATTTATGACGAAATTTAAGTGGGTGACAGCAAAGCGTCAGACCCCGCGTGGGGTCCTTCTGAGCTGTGTGCCCTGAAAGGTTCACATTGCCCCGTGAAACGAGTCCTGGTGTTCCTTGAGGGAGGTTTCAAGTACTGGGTTTGGCTGATGTTTCTTTTACTTATTTGTTTATCTAGAAGTTTCTTTGAAATCTTCTGGACACTCAAAAAAGGGATAAACAAGAGTACAAGAGTATCGATGTACCTATCACCAGCTTAAGAGACACGTGGTGACAAATACATTCGAAATGATTTGTGTGTCCCTGGCTCCCAAAAGTAACCCTTATTCTGATGAACCACAGGAACGTATCATTCTGGTCCATGTCGGTATTTTTTACTACAGATCCCCAAGAGAGATGAACTTTAAAGTGATGCAGGGGGAATATTTCCTGAAGTAACTGAGCGAGGGATTAAATCCTGTGAGACCCAGGATCAACCAACTCCAAATCCGTGTGAAAAGGGAGTCCTGGTTTGCTCCTTGGCATTTTTATTCATTGTTTATGTTTTCTTTAGCCCACCTCTACCTCCCTTCCTGCCCTTTGTAGAGTCTGTAAACCACACTTCCTCTTCTGCAGAATGTGTCTTCGTCCATTTTGCTTTACTTACGACCTGCTTCTTCTGTAACGCGAAACACCAGTCCAGGCCCCAGGCCCGATCTCCTTTCTCCTTCATGGTTATCCCGGGTCATGGCGCCGGGCATTCAGCGGGTGAGTCGGGTTGTGGCTTTGTGATGTTTTAAGTACGGCTGCATCTGGGAAGTTGGAAAAGCAGGGCTCTAGGAAGGCAGAATCTGTTGGAATTAAAAAAAGATATATATATATATATATATATGTACATATTTAAAAACTGGAGTGAATTGGATTCAGAGATGAATATTCAGCCAAGGCCACATTTGAGAATTATGAAGTGGGACTGGGGGGTGGGGGGGGGGGGGGGGGGGAGGGGGGAGAGTCGTGCTCAGCCCTGCAGCTCCGTGCAGGGATCCAGGCAGCAAGAAATGTGGGGAATGTTTTGCCAAAAACGAGGGTGTGGCCTGGGCACTTGGACTCTGGGCTTGTCCCACACGGTCATAATCATTAAAAAATTAATAGTTTGCACACCCTCCGTGCCTTCAAAAGATGAAAGCCTGGCACATCCTCCAGATGAATATTGGAAACCGTGTGGAATTTCACAGTAGTAAGAAAGACCATTGCAAATGGCTGGTTTTTCTGTCTTCAAGGATTTATCTACATGGTAGCAGCCGCAGTTGGGTTAGAGCAAGGGGTTTTGGGATGGATTTTGGCAGGCCTTTGATCTGAACTGACTGAAATAAAAGAAACAATGCATCCCTAATCGCCTGACCAGATACCTTACACAGCACCACTCCAAGCTCATGTGAATAATATGGTCACAAAATGCCAATAATAACCACCAGGATTTCCAGCGCAGGGAGTGATTGGAAATTTGACTCATGTGCTGCCCCCAAAAGTCGCTCTGGCCTAATTACTGTTAAAAACAGATGAAGATAAAAGTTAACATGGCCCCAGTGAGTCATCTCGTCGGGACTCACGTTACAGAAACAGCCATTCTGGGAGGAGAATTCCGAGGACAAAGGCTCTGAGAGTGGCCACAGACGACTGCAGAGAACAAGTCTGTTAGAAAAGCCCGTGTCTGGATCCCAGGAACTTAGCGCAAGATAACTGTTCTGTGGTAACAGCGGCTTTTCAATAGTCTTTTCCATGAGGCACATGCAACTGCCATATGGGAATACGATCTACAGCCCCATTTCCTCCTAGAATAGAACATTCCTAATTGGGGCTCTTTCACTTCCCCCCCAAATACTCTCTTACGCTTCTTTCAGAAATACTCTTCTTAATGAGTAGGGTTTGTCCGGCATGGGGAAGAGAGAGGAGGGGAGCAGGCCACAGGAAGCCTTGTCTGAAACTGGTCCCTTAGTCTCCCCCGGTAACATGTATTGGCCCCCTTATAAATGAGGAAACCTGGGAGCCAGAGAAATCCTACAAATCAAAAGTTCCTCTGCACGCGGAGCTCCGTGATCAATCGTATATGCAACATGGCGGAGTCGTGTTGGGGGGAAAGCACAGGAAGTTTGGGTTTGAACCTTGACCCTGCCACTGTTAGCTGTGTAAGGGACATGTTATTCAACCTTTCCGGGCCTCAGTTTTCTCGCTGATGACTTGGGAGTGATGATACGGACCCTAAATTAATGTTGTAAGTTACTTTACAAGGGGAGCTAGGTCTGAGTAAATAATTCTCTTCTGTAGGAAAGGCCTTGAGGATGTGCTCTGGGTGCCGATGGTCTGAAGTCTGATCCTGGGCACATGAAGGACGGTGGGTGTTGTGCAAACAAATGCCAGTTGCGATCTCACGGATGTTCTCTGGGGAAGGGACAGTTTGTGAGAGCCCAGTTCTGATGATCCTTATGCCAAAACCATCGCTGTTTTCAAACTGGGAGTTTTACTTCTGTGAAAGATTGATGTGACCTCCCTCAATTTTCCTCCTTCTCCTGTAATTGCAACACACGTCCTCTCAGAATCAAAGAGGTTTCCCAACAAACACATCTTAAATACCACACCCATACTGTCTCAACTGCTAAAGAAAATAAAGACATAATGGAAGGAATACAATATGAAATTTAAAAATCATGTAAAAATGGGGTTTAGGGATGCCTGGGTGGCTCAGTCAGTTAAGTGACTGACTCTTGATTTCTGCTCAGGTCATGATCTCACGGTTCGTGAGATCGAGCCCCGTGCAGGCTGTTAGTGCAGAGCCTGCTTGGGATTCTCCCTCTCTCCCCCCGTCTCTCTCTCTGCCCCTTCCCTGCTCGTGTACTTTCTCTTTCTCAGAATAAATAAATAAACGTAAAAAATGGAGTTTACCATGGTTTATTTGTAGTAGCAACAAACCGGAAGTAACCTAAATGTCCAATAATAAGGGATCGCTAAGACAATGGGATACTATGCACCACTGAGGCATGGCTGTAGAATATGCAAGGTCCTGAGAAAATGCTAACAATATGCAATGCAGTGGAAAAGACAGATTTAACTGCAACATCAGAATTTGAACGTGATTTATACGTGTATGATGAATTATGGATGCTTTGTTTCTTTTTGTTTAAATCACACAGAGCATAAAATTTACCACCTGAACTGTTTTGAAGTCGGTAGTGTTAAGGAGATTCACATGGTCATGCAACGAATCTCCAGAACGCGTTCATCTTGCAAAACTGAAACTCTGTCCCCACTAAACAGCAGCTGCCCCATGTTTGCTCATCTGCAGCCTCTAGCAACCACCGTCCTATTTTCTGTCTCTATAAATCTGTTTGCTTTAGGTGCTTCATCTAGGTGGGATCCGACGGTGTTTGTTCTATCGTGACTGGCTTATGTCACGTGGTATAGTCTCCTTAAACTTCACCCACGATGTGGCAAGTGAGCGATTTCCTTCTCTTCAAAGGCTGCCCAATATTGCATTTTACGGATATACCACATTCTGTTATGCCTCCACCCATCGATCGACACTTGGGTTCCTTCCGCATCTTCGCCTTTGTGAATAATGATGCTCTGAACTCAGGGGTGCAAATAGCTCTTTGGGATCCTGCTTTGTTCTGGTCTACAAAAATCCAGAACCTGTGTTTATGACCAGGACGTTTTTCTGTCTCATACGTGACAGTCCCCTATAAAAAGAGCTCATGCTGTTCCAAGTCAGCAGGTGGGATGAACAGAGGACCTTAGATGTAAGGATTTCTGTCCCAACTGGACTCATCTGGGCTTTAACTCGGTATTTGTCCAGGAGTTTCTGTGGCTTCACACACTGTGCTCCTGGCCGGGCACCAGCAAGTCTTCTGTTCTTTCTGTCCCCAGCAGGAAGAGGAATGGGGGCAGAGGGGGTGGGGGTGGGGGCTCTAGGTTGTCAGGTGAACAAGCTGGCGCAGTCCCCCGGCAGAGGAAGCAGTCTAAGGGAAAGCAGGTTAGAGCAGTGATACTTTATGGTTACTAATGAATTCCGTTTTATAGCCCAACTCCCTTAAATTGTCTTCCTGTGATTAATTCTCGTTCTCCTGCTCCCCTTTAGGCAGACGCTTGTTGATAGGGAGTGCTCAGTGTTGAATGAGTAAAACGTACTAATGCATGTTCTCTTTAGCCAGAGATAACCTTGCTTTAAACATGATGAATGCAACTTTTACGAGAGAAGATATCATCGAGAAGGGGGCTTGTGGCTTATCCATCAGACACTTGGGTATAAGCTCATCGCCTAGCAGCATTTCTATCTCCATCTCTCTCTCTCTCTCTCTCTCTCCTGACCATTTTGAATAGTCCATCTGTCTGTCACTGTCCCTAAAATGAAATGATGTAAATCACCCAGATGACTGTTCTGGATTTAATCAACCCTCCCCCCCACCTCCCAAGGACTCCACACCTTTTTCTTCCTCAGTGAACAAAGAAACAAAGAAACAGCATTTCTGGGAAAGTCATAGAGCTTAAAAGTCATTAATCTACAGCCATTAGAAATGATTCCTTTTGGGGACTAGAGAACAGTGTGTGTGTGTGTGTTTGTGTGTGTGTGTAGACTTTCACGGACGTGGAGACACAGCAGAGAGGTTTTTCTGGTTAGCATTGTACGCTTTGTATTTTGACACAAGTTGCCTTGATCCCAGACTTCTTAATTTTGGCCCAGGCCCCCAAAATGTAGAGAATACAGCCACCAGTCACCCGTGGTTGTTACTTAGAGAGACGTGTCTATATCAAGAAAGCTCTAGCTAAAGGGGGAAGGCAGGGGAGGCAGGGGAGGTTGAGCTGGCACATTGATTGGGACTCAGCAGAGATGCCCACAGGATGCACGTGGCCACTCGATAAGAGCAAGAACGAGCAAAGCAAAGCAAATTATTTTGTGTGAACAAGTTATTTACACGGCTCGTTTCTTCCAGCGCTTACAAAGGCTCTCTTCCACTCTGGCAGGAGAAGACTGTTAGTTTAAAGAGGAAAAGAAAAAAATCTCTTTCCCAGAACTGATAACCAAATAAAATCCTGTTATATTTTCTGTCTAATAAGCACCAGAAATTCCATAACTCCCTTGATTAAGCATATTATCCTTCTTCAGAAAGTCAGCTTGATTTATGCAAAAAGTGATTTGGGCATACTTTCGCCGGCCATGGAGATTTCATAATTCCTAGTGTATGTCTGGAAAATCTCCTCTCGTCGAGTCCAAACCAAATTAATGTCTTCCAGAGTGACCTGAGGAATTAATGAGGTTTCTGCTGTCAGTTCTACCCATCCAAAGGTCAAGTAAATCATTTGCTGGCTCTCGGGCCGCTGTATTTTTGCTGCCTCTCTGACTCCACGTTCAATGATAACAACGTTGCAGATGCCTTTGAAATACGGCATCACAGACACTCTCCGTCCATCTGCTGGGACATATTTTAGGCTCTGCTTCTCTTTCTGCTGTAAACTCGGCCTTTAATGGAGTCCGTAATTGCTGATAAATGGGGTATCAATGAAGTCAGTGTGCTAAGGCTCCCTCATTCTTTTCTGCTGATGTGTGCTATTTAAGTCTCCTCCGACGTGACTTAAAATTATTGTGTGCCCAGCTCTTTAACTCCCCAACTGGTGTTCTTGGCTGAAGACTGGGGTTATTTATTTTTTTTCCTCCTTCTTCTTTTTTTGGACAAGCAAAAGCTGGATGGCAAGACGCTTTCCTTGAGAAGCCGTGTTCTTCTTACCAGGAGAGGCTCCACAACCTGGAGCCTGATGATGTGCGCAGAATTGGCTGGAGGTTTTCGGATCTTTCTACCTCTTTCCGCCTCTGCCGCCCGAGTGTGGGGACCAGCTTCTCTGTGGACCCAAACTGTGAAATAATCGGAGGGGTGAAAACGCTTCGCAAGTGACTTGTCTGGTATCTCTGTACTGGAAGCCTGGAGTTTCAGTGTCTGTCCCTAAACTTCATCACTGTTGTTCCCTTGGGTTCTTTACTGATTGTAAATGAGGATGAAAAGTAAAAGCCACGATTGTCTTCCCCCCGAGTCTCCTCATTCTCTTTGAGTTTGCGTTTCTCATGAGCATCTGGTTGAACGGCCGCTGCTAATGAGCCAACAATCCAGAAAGGGCTGGTAAATTCTTTTGTGGCTCCTTAGCCACGAGTCTGGAGGAACCAGAAGCCTGTTGCTTCCCACTTGTGCTTTCAAAGCAGAAACACCTAAAATTACCTGCTAACCAGCCAGCCATGTGGATGTACACATTTTCCAATGAGGTTTGAAACAGTAAAGCCGACAATGTTGCCCGAGTCTCCCTGACCTTTCCAACCTCAGTTTCCTGAGCTATGAAATGGGGATGGTCATACCTGCTGGACTTAGCACCGAGGTTTGACCTGTGGCTGCTGCTGCGGGCTGGCTTTTCTGAGCACTCATTTTTTTAAAAAAATATTTTTTTAACGCTTATTTATTTTTGAGAGAGAGAGAGAGAGAGAGTTGCAGCGTGAGTGGGGGAAGGGGAGAGAGAGGGAGACACAGAATCTGGAGCAGGCTCCAGCCTGTCAGCACCGAGCCCGACGCGGGGCTTGAACTCACGAACCTGGAGATCATGACCTGAGCCGAAGTAGGACGTTCGACCGACTGAGCCCCCCGCAAGCGCCCATCTGAGCACGTCTTCCGTGCTGACTACGGAGCTTAGCACCTTCCCCGTATTATTTCATTAGGTCCTTACAATAGCTGTATGAAGCTCGTGCTGTTTTCAATACCACCATTTGACTAACAAGGAAGTAGAGGCCTCAATGAAATAGTGAGGTTTCTAAGGCATGTTTTGTAGCTCTTACTGGTTTCAAAATACATTTTCATCCGTTAATTTGTCTTCCGCCCTCAAGAATTCTGCGAGGAATTTACTATTATGTTTCCTTCATTGGAGTTTAGAGAGAGGACGAGAGGCTTTCTCAAGGTCATACAAACCAGGAAGGGTTGTGACTTGAAAGAGACAAAGCAGTTGTAAACATGCCTGGGGTGGGGGGGAGGGAAGCCATGTTGATAATACAATTCGATGCCCGATTGTCGTTGCTATGATATGATCCATTAACCCCCGGGGGGGCGGGGGGGAGCAGCCTTGTCACACTCATATTTCAGATTAGGCCGTAAAACAAATAAGCAATACGCCAAACTACTTCAGGCAAGCAGAAGATGACCAGCGTGGGACAAGGTGGGGCTGGAGAGACGATGGGGAAGAAGTTTAGTGACCTACGATGGCACTTCAGGGAATCTGGTGAATTTTGGGTCAGAGGTGGAGAGGAAGCCCTGATGAATAATTCTGATAAAACTTTGAAGATGGCAGGCAGGCTAAACCTCTCTGGTGCCTCTTACCCGAGTTTGATTTCGTTCAGCAGGGAGACACCTCAGAAATTTTTCTTCGGCTGTTTGTTTCTCATTTGTTGGAAAAACGGTGCACGGTACAGCTGGCTAGCGCCATTTAAAGTTAAGCAAAAAGGGGGCGCCTGCGCGGCTCCGCCCGGTAAGGGTCCAGCTTCGGCTCAGGTCATGATCTCGCGGTCCGTGGGTTCGAACCCCGCGTCAGGCTCTGTGCTGACAGCTGGGAGCCTGGCGCCTGCTTCCGATTCTGTGTCTCCCCCTCTCTCTACCCCTATTCCAAGGGAGGCTCCCTTGGAATTGTAGAGATTTGCTTTTTTTCCATCCCACTTATGGCTTCAGCACTTCACCTAGACTGAAGTCTAAGGTGCTTCCTCATTGCCAAGGTCCGACTGGAAATAGGTGTGGGTCTGCGGGTGCGGTGGGGTGGGGGGCGGGCAGGTTTTATTTCTCTAAGAGACCGTGGAATTGGCGAGGTTAGAGCACGCCGTTGAGTAGGAGCCCCAGGAATAATGCCCACGGGGCCACTGCACTTAGCGGAGTCTAGAATAAGCGATCAAGCGGACTTCTTGCTGGGGAAGAAAAACTCTTCTCACGGCCTACTGGTGCGAAACCCTTTGCAAGTCAGTGGATACTTGGGCCTCATTTTTCTCACCCGGCAAGTGGGGCCGCTGGGGCTAGTAGGTCACAGGAGTATGGTGGATATTAAATGAGATAAAGGATGGGAAAGAATTTGCAAACTTGAAAGCATTAGCCCTCCCTGCCAGTGGTACTTGTTAGCGGGGGTCCTCGCCCCAACATTTTGGTATGTGGAATCAAGGAAAAATTTAAATCAAGCCCCCCTTAAAAACACTGGTGGGTCAGCAGAAGCGCAGAAGACACGGGGGTAGAGGGCGGAGACTCTAGGGTGCAGCTGGGCTCCGGCCTGGCTGCCGGAACGCGTTTGGAGTTTGGTGGAACCTTCGCACGGGCGTTTCAACCTTGTCTGCCACTGGCCGTCTCAGCCAGTGTTGGCTGCCCCAACAGCCAAACCCTAGCGCGCAGGCCCTGAAACTGCGGGGAAATGAGTGATCTGTTTTCCCGGAATTCAGAACCAAAATGCTTTACCTTCAGGATCGGAGAGCCGGCCAGAAAAAAGCGAAATACAGTGCAGCGTTATCTACTATCTACTAGGCACTGCAGAAATCTCAAAACAGAAATAAAGTGAAATGAAATGCTCAAAATTTTCCGACGTGCTATCCACAGGCCGCTGCAGGGACCTGTCCTCCTCGCGGCCTGTCTCTGGAGAGTTCTTTTGCAGAGGCTGCTGTGACACCCCCCCCTCCCCTCCCCTGCCCGGGTTTGGGTAGCGTCTGCGTCCTCCAACCACCCGGTCCTGACTGATTTGGGCAAGCGGGCGACTTCGTCCCACCTCCCGACCCGGGAGGTCCTGACAAAGTTACCAGCATCTCCGAGGAGGGGGGACTCCTCGCCTGTCTTCTCGTTTGGTTCGTGAGGCCGGAGGGCGCAAAGGCATCCTGCACAGGATCGAGGGGGAAGAAGCCGTGAGTTCTGAGAGCCAACTCCAAGAGGTGACTTCCACACCCACGCCCAGTGATCTCATCTGTGGGGGCCGTGAAGTGTCTGAGAGGCCCTGTGTTTCCGTGTCGCCATCATCCCTGACTCGCGGGGACCATGGCTGTTGCCCTGTGATACCGTGACATGTTTATGTGGTTGCCGTTTTTTAAAGAGCAAAATACATCTGACTGTGAGCATATGAGAGTCACCTGCTTTCGCGCCGGGCCTGACTCAAGCTCCAGTGGTGCCCAGCTAAGGCACGTTGAATGAGTGAATAAATAAACCAGGGGAGAAATCTGTTTCTAGGTGGGAAAATAGGACCTGTGTGTGGTGCTGGCTGCGAAGAGTGGTAATATTTTGACCTGGAGGATGGTTCTGGGGGTGGATTGGAGGTCCGGTGGGCTCAACACAGGGATTTGGGGCAGGAGCCAGCAAGGAAAAATAGGCTGCAGAGGGCCTTGGATGCGAGGCTCGGTAGGGCGGGCTCTGTCTTGAAGGCAAGGAGAAGATGGCAAACGTTTTGTTTTGTTTTTTCAATCAGAATGTGATGTGAATGGAAACCTATCATCTATCTATTATCTATCTATCTATCTATCTATCTATCTATCAGACACAGAGAAAGAGAGGGAGAGAGACAGAGAGAGAAAGGGACAGGGAGAAAGAGAGAGAGGCAGAGAATGGGAGCAGCCAGTTCAGCTGCCCCACCAGGGTCTGGCAAGGGGAGTATCTAGGAGTTGTTTGGGGGGGAAATCCGGTGGGGGCTGGGGGCACTGGCTCATCCCCCTGACACAGGCAGAGAGAGACCAGCTCCTTAGACAAAGAGCAGGTGTTTCCAGCTCTAAGTCTTGGCCCTCAGTGCGATCCTGGGCTCTCTGCATCCCCAAGAAGACCAATGAGAGGAGAGTCGTGCCGTGGGGTACAGTTTCTGGGTGTCGGCCAGGAGGGGCCCTCCTCAGCTGGGGGCGCCAGGACCCGGGGCTGCACAGGGGCAGCTGCACCCACAACAGGGCGAACAGGGTGTGATCAGCCAACGTGGGCCTCGGTGCAGAGGCAGAGCGGGGGACTCACCGCATGGAGGGATGCCCGGTGCACAAGAGCAATGCATCTGTGTTGTCTTTGATTCTGTCGAACCCCCGGTACCTTGTGGAATAGCAAAGACAGAAGAGGTTTCCAAGCACTGTCGGGGACATTGGGCAAGAACAGCGATCTGTTGTGCCATTGCTTGTACATGTGCAGTGTTTCCTCCTGGCTCTCTAAGTAATCTGCTTTTACAGCCATCTAGGTGGTTAGGGATTAGAAAGGTAGACTTGAAACGTTACCGCGCAGCTCACAAAATAAGCGGTGACCGGGAGGCCTTAACCGATGTTAAGTTCAGGCTGTTAAAAGCATAATGACTCACTGATGGGTGTTTGAAATACCCTTCCCCCCATTTCTGTCTACACTGGAGCCTCTTCCCCGCCCCCACCTTCTTCCCTCTGTCTTTGAGAATGACATAATCTTCCTTGCTGGTTGTCAGTCCTACGTGGATGCCCGTGATTGGGTGACTTGTAATAATGCTTAATGATACCAGGTCCCTTCCAGGAAAGTTTCAAAATAAGAGAATTGGACGAGAAAAGCAATTGCCACATATTTATGGCCTTGAATGTGCTTGTCAAGATGCCGTGCCCTCTTACGCACGCCCCTCCCCTTCTCTCCCTGTTTGCCATTTCAGTCTTATTCCACTTATCGAGAGAATCATTTTGAGGAACCAACTGCCTCTTTAAAACCCAGGCGGGCCCAGCCTGGTTAGGTCCAGCAGGAGGGGGCCGACCTTGGCCCACCGGGCCGGGAAGGAGATGATTGGAGGAAATCGAGTCCATTAGGCAGAACAGGTGGTAATCTGTCAGGGACTAGGCTTGGGAAGGCCTAACACAAGGCTACAGAGTCTCACCAGGCCAGTGGAGCAAGGCTGTGGGAAACCAAGCCCGGATGGCACCGACAGAAGCACTGTTGAGGCCCCCATGCCCTGGGCACTTCTGGGTGATTTCCTTACACCGTCTCTGACTCTGGCCTAACGCTGACGTTCTAGCTTATTTCATATCATCGCAGGCTCATATCCGACTTTCAAGGTAGAGATTATTATTCACCTGATTTTACAGATGAAGGACCTCATGCTCTAGGAGGTGGAGTAAGTCCCAGGCCACACGGCTAAGAGCCGTAGCTCAAATCCAGGGCTGACGCTAAAGGCTGTGTTCTTCCTCACTGCACGTGACTGTCACCACAGGAGGAGACTTCCGGTCCACTTCAAACCAGTATTATCCACCCATATTACCAGGCTGCAGGCTGTGTGACAAACCGTCCATACCTGGGGCATGTGAAATGATGGAGATCCGAGCGGATATAAATTCGTTTGCAATTCACAGGAGAGAGCCTCAGCTCCTCAGACTCCTATCCTAGGAGGTCAGTAGGGTTGTGTGAGTTTCATGTGTCTTTCATGTAGAAAGTATGAAGCAAGTTCCCGGACCCGAAAGGTACACAGAGATGCGGGGGTATGTGCTTAAGCAAAAGGAGGAGCTGAGTTCTGTGCCGCTATTGGGCAGCTCATGTTTCCATCTGGGTTTTCATCACCCGAATGGCCTCTCAACTGTTATTTCTGTTGTCCTCAAAAGTTCTCTCTCTCAAGCCTCGTCTTGCTTGAGGACCACTTCCTTCATCTTGAAAGGTTTCCTCTGATCCCCGTGGTGCACCCTCCCTGCTCACCTCACAGCTCTCTGACTAGTTTCTCCAGTTTTCCATCCCTTTTTTTTTGAGAAAAAAATTTTTTACTTATTTTGAGAGAGAGAGAGAGAGAGAGAGAGAGTGAGCATGTGCGCATATGTGGGAGGGGCACAGAGAGACAGAGAGAGAGAGTCCCAAGCAGGCTCCACACTGTTAGTGCAGAGCCCAACGTGGGGCTTGAACTCATGAACTCAGTGAGATCATGACCTGAACCAAAATCCAGAGCTGGGGGTTTAACCAATGGAGCCACCCAGGCACCCTGAGTTTTGCCATCTCTTTAACTCCTTTTGGCCGGCTTCTTCATCGAGAACTGAGCCCCACCGATGTCATCAGGGGCTACTGCTGCATAACAAGCCACCCCCTAATTTAGTGGCTTTAAACCGCGACCATTTATTTAGCCTCGGGCCTTGGATCTGCCGAGCAGTTCTGCTGGTCCAGGTCAGGCTCGGCTGCTCTTGGCTGCATTCCGCTACCTTCGGCACTTCAGGCTCATCACATCAGTGGGAGGCTGGCTGGGGTTGGATGGCCTCAGCTGGCAAGACCTTGTTGACTCCACATGGCCCCTGCCCTTCAGCAGGCCAGCCTGGGCTTGTTCGCATGGTGGCTGTATTCCAAGAGACAGAGCGTGAAGGTGCAAGGCTTCCCGGGGCCCAGGCTTGGACCTCACACAGTGTCACTTCTGCTGCTTATTTATTTATTTATTTACGAGAGAGGGATGGAGAGCAAGTAGGGGAGGGGCAGAGAGAGAGGGAGACAGAATCCCAAACAGACTGTGCGCTGTTTCAGCCCGGAGCCCGATGCAGGGCTCGAACCCACGAACCGTGAGACCTGAGCCGAAGTCAAGAGGCACTTAACAAACCGAGCCACCCAGGCGCCCCACTTCTGCTGCGTTCTAGTGAACAAAGCGAGTCACAAGGGTAGTCTAGGTTCAAAGGCAAGGAAATAGATTCTCCTGGTGGGAGTAGATGTTAAATCACACTGCAAACAGGTGAAGGTATGGGAAGGAGTGGAGAATTGAGCGCATTTTCTCAAACATCCTGTCACACTAGGATCCTGCCTTTGGTTCTTCTCAGATGAACTCAATCTGTGTCGTGGTTTTGCCCTTATCCCACGTGCCACGGTGTCATATCGTTGCCTCCTCTACAACTTAATTTTATGCTGTCAGATCGAAACTCTGTTTTTGCCATTACCTTGAATAGAATGAAAATGCCTGCAGCACAAGGCTGGATTAGAGGAGTAGTGACAGAGACTGCTACTTGCCCCCCCGGACTGATTCTCTTCCAGGGCACCTGGGTGGCTCAGTCGGTTAGGCGTCCGACTTTAGCTCAGGTCATGATCTTGCAGTTCGTGGGTTCGAGCCCTGCATTGGGGTCTGTGCTGATGGCTCAGAGCCTGGAGCCTGCTTCAGATTCTGTGTCTCCCTCCCTCTCTGCCCCTTCCCTGCTCGTACCGTCTCTCTCTCTCTCTCTCTCTCTCTCAAAAATAAAAATAAATTAAAAAAAAAAGACTGATTCTCTTCTGGAGTAGTACATCTGCTGAGCCGTAGCTGAGCACATGGCTGTGCAGTTAGAGATGAGATTAGTCCAGCCATGTGCCCTATTTCTGGGCAGTGGGATATGAGTAGAAGATATGTGCCAAGGAAAGTGCCTGATGGACCCTGCCTCCCCCACCCACCCCCCCGCCCCTCCTTTCCCGGGGTTGGATGAAGGTGAGACCTCATGCAGTTAACTTGAACCTGAAACCACAGACAGGACGGCACAATCACGCTGTAAGCACTGGACCTACTTCTGAACTGCAAAATGAGAGAAAAATCAACTCCAGTCTTATTTAATCTTTGTGTCAGTGCTTTTGTTAGAACGGTTTAGCCTGTGCCCTAACAGATCTGGCTCTGGCAGCAGGGAGTGAAATGATGGGTAACCGTGGCAATGTCGGGCTGGGGTCTGGTGGGTTCTAGGTTGGAGGGAGCACCAATCTTTCCAGTTTTTCTTTTCTCATCCTTGTTTAGCATTTCGTTTTCTAGTCTCCTTTTCTTCCAAGGCACTTTCTACCAATCTTCTCTTTTTTTGTTCCACAACATTTCCATAATGATATAGTGGGAAATCTTTTATAACCTTGGCCTGAGGAGAGAAGATTAGCAACTATATTGGTAGTCGATATTATATTGGATGTAAGAGGACTTTTTTTTTTTATTTTGAAAGAATACAAAAAGCATGAAAAGGTAGTATTGAGAGTGTATGCCCCTCACATGGCTTCCCCTAATGTTAACATCTGCCATAACCATGGTACATTTATCAAAACTAAGACATTCATATTGATTGGTACAGCACTATTAGGTAAACTACAGACTTCATGCAATTTCTTCAATGCCTCTAATAATGTTCATTTTCTCTCTAGGGTCCAGTCCAGGCTACCATGTTGCATTTTGTGGTCACGTCCCCTAGTCTCTTCCAATCTGTGATAGCTTCTTGGTCTTTTCTTGTCTTTAATGACCTTGACACCTTTGGTCAAGTATTTTTTAGGTTGTCCCCAAATTTGCATTTGTCTGATGTCAAAGTCATGTAAGATTGACCGCGATAGACAGTGTAGGTGGTGATCCCACTTACCACCACCGATTTCACTTTTGGTCATAAAAGAGCAAAGAAAAGAGACCGTTCAATACAAGGCTCTTCTTGGGTTGTTCAACTTTTCCCTGTTACTTAGAATTATAAAAATCGTGGAGTGTTATTTCTGGAAGAGACTTTGGAGACACATGACTATATTTTTTGATTCCTGATTTAGAAATAGGGGCAGGAATATGATCTCCCTGAGGGTGGTGGTATTTTGTATTTCCTACAAAATAATTAGAGGCATTTTCTACCAGATAACTCATTCCTTCCTGTGCTTTCTTACCCCATATCTTTGACCCGGGCAGAGTCCTCTACCTGGGGTACCCTCTCCCTCATTTTTTTCCTTCTTCTGCTGAACTTCTCCTGTAAGGGACAACTTAAATGTCTCTTTGCCTGAGTAGTTTCCAGTCTCCCATTCTCCTTCCATCCTTCTCTACAGAAATGAATCACTCTTTCCTTTGAGTTGACTTAACACCTTAATGTAGCTGTTGAGACTGTGTTAAAGGAATACTTGTACGTAAATGTCCCTTACTATAGCATCAGTGCCTGGAAGACAGAAAGAGTGCTATCTCCATCCCAGGGCCAGGTGCAGTGCAGAGACGGCTTTCATGAACGCTTGTGGCTTTGAATCTGATTTCCCTCCTTTACTTTATTTTTTTTTTTCAACGTTTTTTTTATTTATTTTTGGGACAGAGAGAGACAGAGCATGAACGGGGGAGGGTCAGAGAGAGAGGGAGACACAGGATCGGAAACAGGCTCCAGGCTCCGAGCCATCAGCCCAGAGCCTGACGCGGGGCTCGAACTCACGGACCGCGAGATCGTGACCTGGCTGAAGTCGGACGCTTAACCGACTGCGCCACCCAGGCGCCCCCCTCCTTTACTTTAAAGGCAAAGAAACTGATGGTAAGTGACGGGTATCATCCCTTTTTCAAAAATTCCCTTTTCCTGAAGATTGGTTGATCTTTGTTCAGTACTCCTGGAAATTGATGGTCTTTGCTATATTATTTCTTAAAATTCTTTTTAGCACAAAGAGCCCACGATGCCTCTTTGTGTAAGGTTACAGGAGCAAGGGTTTGGGACGTAAGTAAGCAGACTGGGGATCAAACAGTGCCCTCTTCAGAGATGGACAAACAGTTCTGTGCCTGGTGAACCCAGTTGAAAAAAACTACATGAGGCTTTTGTATAGATTGTCTGGGATTTTCCCGTGTGGCGTGGCCACAGTTAGATCTGCAGAACATCTGATTCTGTGAAACAAAGGCTCACATACGATGAATAGATTGCTGCTACATTTTGATCCGTGTTCCTACAAAAAGACACATTCTCTCATTCATTGTATCCAGAAATCCAAAATTTATAGATCTCTTCCTTTGCAGAAACTCCTAAACCAGGTTTATTTCCATGGACTTGACCTTTGGCGTGTAGACTTTCTCCCCACTGGCAAACCCAGGGTCCATATTTTCCTGCAGACGGCCATTTTGGCAGTCTCCTTAACAGCCTAAGGAAAGAACCAGAAGTCTACATATGGAGACTTCATCCCCGGTTGCCTAATGGATTCAAAAGACATCCTGAATATTCATCATTTCTTCTTTTATGAGCACCTTGGCAATTCCCTCCAAAGGTGAAGGCTGCAGTAAATTCAGAAGTGCCATTTAGTGAATACCAATTTATTCTCAATTCGGCTCTACTTTTTTTCTGCTCTTCAGCACAGCATTGGAGCTCCCGAGATCCCCGTGAATGCAGGGCATTGTCTGGGCTCTGAGGAGGCAGGGTCTTTTTGTGCAAATCCAAAGCCTAAAGACATTGTCTGCTCCCCAGCCTGCCTGCCGAAGGAAGCACCGGGTGCTCACTTCACATTCTCTGCAGCAACCTCCCTGGAGAAGTTGGACCTTTCAAAACCACACTGGAGTGCCTGGCTTGGTGACAGGGCTTTTAATTAATAGCTGTAAATTAGCAAATATTGTTTTTCGGTTCCGCGCACATGGCTTTTCCCTTTGGTGTAATAGGAATCCGTCGCAGGGCTCCCTAAAGGTGTAGGTCCCAGGATACTGATGTGGGCAGCTGTTAGATGCAGACAGACCCAGAGAGAGACAGAGGCCCTCGTGACATTCATCCATTTAAACAGTTCAGGCTGGCTGGCCCTGTGCAGTGCTTAGAGAAGGGCACTGGGGGAGGTGGGTTGGGATAGTGTCCACGTGGGGTCCACTCTGTCTCACCCCAGGGTCTACACCGGGCATTGTGCCCTTTCTCTCACCCCACTTCTCTGTCACCAAACACCTGCACATCAACTCATTGGCTCCCCACGGTTCTTCTCTCCGTCCTGGAAAAACTCGGACCTGAATCTCACTCCCGTTTGCTTTTGTACCTCGAATGGAAACACATGTATTTCTTATTTATCTATTCATACTGGTATGCTCTTTAAATTAGACTCCCAAATCCATCCCTTAGCTTATTCTGCGGAGATTATTTCTTGGACAAAGGGAAACAATTGTCAACCCAAAGGCTTGGGCCAGCCAGCGCTGGCTGCTGGCCTAGTGCTTCCCCCGCGGCGTACCTTTCTTCCACACAGGTTGTTAAACTTCCATCCGAAGCCAGGAGGCTATGCCATTTCTCTTTCCTCCCTTATGCACCCCAACTGTCTTACTGCGTTTAAATAGCTCGTCAGCCTATCACAGAGGTTGCAAACCACGGCTCACAGGCCACATCTGGCCCGTGGACATGTTTGCCTTGGCCTTCACACTGTTTTGAAATGTTTTTAATTAGTTGCCAACATTTACAAATTGGGAAGTTTCTTTGGGAGCCTCATGAAAAATCCAAGGATCGGCCTCCCCTAGACCTGTACTTCTAGTCCACAACGGGCTGGAGCTGAACGATGGGGAGTCTGTAGGCACTGGGCAATGTGTTTACTAGTTTGCTACGATCCCCACCACTGTGAATATTTCATGCCTGCTCACTCACTCACTGACCTGTCTGGCCTCTGTGGCATTTGAGTTTGTGAGGTCTGGTCTAATGGATGATAGAAAGTCTGCCTAGGAATATTATATTTCCTGATTTGTTGCCCTCTCCCCCAGTTATTCTTCTCATAGGAAGGAACGGACCCAAGCAAGATTTGTGACTTTGACCAATTTTGGAAGTCTTTTGGCTGTTCAGCGGGGCAGGGAGGAAAGGTGGAAGTCTCGCACTGTTAATAATTATTCTTTTTTTCACATGCAGAGGCAGTAAATGGAATTAGCCTTAGATATTAGGATTCTGCAATTCTCCAGCAAGAATTTGAGCAGGTTACATAAAGTAAAGACAGACTCCAAATATAATATTGGGGGAGTGCAACTGACAAGTAATCAACCTAGAAGAACAGTACAGGCCTCATCGAAGGCACGATGTGAATGAATTCTATCTGATCGATGCAGAATGCCAATCACAGGGGGAGAGAAAATAGATAATGGTCATTTACCCTGGAAGAAAAGATTAAGGATGTTAAACTGCTTTCTAAACTCAGGGTGCTTTATAAAAGCAAAGGATCATTAATCTTACTCTTTGTATTGATTAAGAAGAAAGAGAGAGGTGCTTGGTAAAAAGAGTTTGTCCCTTTTTAAAAAAAATGTAATTTATTGTCAAGTTAGCTAACATACATTGTATACCGTGTGCTCTTTGTTTCGGGGGTAGATTCCCATGATTCATTGCTTACATACAACACCCAGTGCTCATCCCAACAAGTGCCCTCTTCAATGCCCATCACCCATTTTCCCATCTCTTCTGCCCCTACCCCCATCAACCCTCCATTTGTTCTCTGTATGTAAGAGTCTCTTATGGTTTGCCTCCCTCGCTCTCTGTTTGGAACTATTTTTTCCCCTTCCCTTCCCCATGGTCTTCTGTTAAGTTTCTCAAGTTCCACATGTGAGTGAAAACATATATCTGTCTTTCTCTGACTGACTGCTTTCACTTAGCATAATACCCTCCAGTTCTATCATCTGACGAATGGATTAAGAAGATGTGGTTTATATAAACAATGGAAGACTACTTGGCAATGAGAAAGAATGAAATCCTGCCATTTGCAACAACGTGGAGAGTTTGTCCCTTTGATTGAACAGCGAGTGGTAGAAAAAGTTGGGTCTTCTTCTATTCTGCAGGTGACAGGGTGGTTCAGTGATTGAGTATGACTTGGAGAATGACTGATAGGAGGGTAAGTCGTTCTGGAACTTACCAGTAACTTTCTTCAAAATGTTAGCTTATTCTTCGATTGTAATTCTGTTGAAGAAAAAAGCATTGGGGGTCTTCTAAAGTACATCAGTAGACAAGTGCTGAGGGTGTGGCTTTGGAATGATCCTTCTAGATCTGGGATTCTAGTACCCTGAGAAGTGAAAAAACTTTGCATTGCCTATGGTGTGAGTTCTACGTGGTCTGTTAGTGAGTTGTGAGCCTTGGGAGGGAGAAATACTGTCTATCTCTCTTGGTGGCAGATAAGAGAACAATTGAGCAGTCCTTCCAAACTTCTCTGTCTTATTTTTTTGTCTTGTGTCATGCTCGATCAAAACCCATATGTTGCAAAGTCATGTTTTAAACCTAGGCCAGCTTTCCTGCTTTTTGTATTTGGGAACATTCTGATGATCAAACTCACATTGTCTCCAGGGCACTTAGAGTTTTGAATCTGAGACTCCCAATTTTTGGAAGTGGTTCATGGCTTCTGCTTCTACTTCTCATTCAAAAGTCATGGTTTGGTCCCTCTTGGCCTTTGATTTTAAGTGCCCTACTTGTAATCTGCTCAGGCTGAGAGAGAGCCGAGAAGTCGGAAGTATTTTATGTTCCAGGCTGCAGGCCTTATGAGGTGATGACAGTGTCCTATAGGGATATCTGCTCTGCTTTTCCTATTGAATTTGGAGGAAGAACTGGAGCAGAGTGCTTGACAGGGTCAGAGAGCAAACGGAACTGGCTTTGAGATAAAGCTGAGAATGTGGTGACGGCGTGTATCAGCACTGCTCATGCAGGTGGGGGGCTGAAGAGCAGGTCGGGGAGACAGGGAGGAAGAGAAGGTGTCCACACACTCTAGGCTGAAGAAAAAGCCAAAGGGATCAAGACATTGGGGAAATAATAATTAGTTTGAATAACTTTATTGTCAACATCCAAAGATGCCCATTTCTGAATAGAAGCAAGTGACCGAAGGCATCGTGGTTGGGTCCGTTGTGAAGGGGCTCGGGCTGTGTCCCTAGCTGGGGGCTCAGTCATTGGGCTCCATGAATTCCTTACTTAGGCTGTTCCCAGTGTGCCTGCAGGCAAGTCAGGGACCTCTTTGGAGTCTTTATTTGCAAAACAAACCAGAATCTGCATTTTTCTTGCTTTGAAAGACAATAACAGAAAGAATCTTGGAATACCTTTTAAACCAGTCCTATTTTAACCCCCCCCACCCTTCTTCTTTTTTCTGAAAAGCATCTTCAAGTTTTCCTATAGAAAACCTTTCTCAATGAATCTCATGAATATTTGGGTCCTTTATTTCTCTCCTTTTATAATTATTTTGTTTCTGTAGCCAGAGTTATATTAGTAACATGTCGGTCTGTTCTGAATTGTCCATTATATTATTAGAGTGAAAGCCCATCCTGGATTATTAATATATTATCATTTATGTGAAGTTCTAGATGTACCAATACATGATGGACATAGTTTTGCACCTGGAGATAGTCAATCACTGCATTATGTTCTGGCTGAAAACCGATATGTCTTCATGATCATTCAGCATCAATTGTTATTGACTTTGGCAATAAATAAAGTTATTTTGAGATTACTTGAAACAGGCCTTAAATTCCTTGGGGGATGATATTATATCTAGTGCATCTCTACAAATATTTGTCCATTGGAATATTTGTCCATTGGAATGCTCACTCACAAGTGAATACATCTACTTTATGTCCGGATTTGGGATAGGCTCTGGGGATACATTAGGGAATCCCTTGTCCTCCTGGGGCTTAAAATTGTAATTTTGGGATTATAAATTAGTATGTTTATTTGGGATACAAAATAAGGTCTTACATGTCAGGACTCAGCACAGAGTGGGTGCCTGAGAGGCATTTCTTTTCACGTGTAATTGACTGAGTAGCTCACCAGAACTTGGATAGGTCACAAGAGCTGAGTTTTTGTTCATTGGTTTCTTTTCTTTTCTTTTCTTTTTTCCAGATGTATCTTCTCAAGAGTAGTCTTCAATTCATTTTTTTAAATATTTATTTTTGAGAGACAGAGAGAGACAGGTCATGAGCTGGGGAAGGGCAGAGAGAGAGAATCTGAAGCAGGCTCCAGGCTCTGAGCTATCAGCACAGAGCCCAATGTGGGGCTCAAATCCACGAACCATGAGATCATAGCCTGTGCCAAAGTTGGATGCTTAACCAACAGAGCCACCCAGGTGGCCCCTCGCTCATTGATTTCTATTCAGTTGCCTGATCAGCTACTCATGTTATACTTCCGAATGGGAGTTTTAGATTAAGACCAGTCTATACTCATCTTACAGTCCTGGGGTAGGGATACGAACTGTAAGTTTGGGCTTCAAGCCTTTTCTATGCGTCTCTGCTCAGAGCCTCATAGAAACTTAAATTTGGTATTGAGAAGAACACCTGTTGGGATGAGCACTGGGGGTTGTATGGAAACCAATTTGACGATAAATTTCATATTAAAAAAAAAGAAACTTAAATTTGGAAATATCTAGTCCTATGTGTTTCACAAAGGGTACACTTTATGTTAAAAAATGTTTCATAGGGGAAAAAAAAGCATTCCGAGATCAAGTCGGTTTAGGAAACAGTAAAATTTCTTACCAGATTTCTTTACTGTGAGACTTCACAGAGTCTTAATGTACTAATATGCATTGTGCATTTTTGCTTGGGTTAAAGTGTGTGGAATTTTCCAAATATATTTGGTCTCACAAGGCTTATTTAAAAAGATTCTTAGGGGCACCTGGGTGGCTCAGTTGGTTAAGCGTCCGACTTCGGCTCAGGTCATGATCTCACAGTTTGTGAGTTCGAGCCCCTGATCGGGCTCTGTGCTGACAGCTCAGAGCCTGGAGCCTGCTTTGGATTCTATGTCTCATTGTCTCTGCCCCTCCCTCACTTGTGCTCTGTCTCTCTCTCTCTCAAAAATAAATAAAAATGTAAAAAAAAAAAAATTTTAAAAGATTCTTAAAGCATTTTCTATGGGTCCAAGGTTTTGTGAAATTCACATCAGAAAGTTGCGTGATGAGCTCACTTTCCTGTTGCATAGACCAGGAAGCTCGGGCGAAGCACTCAGTGACTCAGTGAAAGGCCCAGAGACAGCCGATGGCTGCCGGAGCCAGACCTGAGTGTTCAGCATCCAGGCCAGTGTTCTTTCTGCTATGGTGGAAAATTAAAAAAAAAAAAAAATTCTTTTATTCTCTTTCTTCCTTTCCTTCTTTTAGTTCCCTTTCCCCACCTCAGTGGCTCCAGCCTACCAGTAGCCCTGCATTCTTTCCATGGCCTTTGAGACCCTTTTGGAAGAGTCAGAGTGACCTGGGGTTCTGACTGGAGCTTCTCCCCCCAGAACCTCCCAAGTTCAGCATCTCAGCCAGCTCAAGGTAGCACCTTGGCTCCTATATCCTTGACTTCATTGTGAGCACAAATCCCTTGTTAACCTTTCATCCTGTGTCCTGTCTTCCCACTGAATTCCATCAGGAATGCTATACTAATTTGAAGTCACTCTTAAGAGATTCATTTGTACTTCTGGGCTACATTTGTATTTATTTCAAGCTCTATTTTCCTTAGCCGATATTATCTGGCTGAAAGTAGCGGTCTCTTCTTCCTTTTTTTTTTTTTTTTTTTAACGTTTATTTATTATTGAAAGACAGAGAGAGTCAGAGAGTGAGCAGGGGAGGGGCAGAGGGAGAGGGAGACACAGAATCCCAAGCAGGCTCCAGGCTCCGAACTACCAGCATGGAGCCTGGTGCCGGGCTCGAACTCATGAACCGTGAGATCATGACCTGAGCCGAAGTCGGACGCTTAACTGACTGAGCCACCCAGGTGCCCCGGGGGCCTCTTCTTATGTTACCCTTACCTTCTGCCCCAGTTCCATTAGGACCTATGCCTGTATCTGGAAGTTTCTGTTGCCGCAATGTTATTAACTTCTGTGGTGCTCAGCTGTAACGAATACCTGTCTGTGACCACACAAACATAAGCAAAGAAAGTTGGTCATAAAAAATTTTCATGTCAAGAGAAGCTTTGGATCCTTTATTTTACCCAGTGTCTATCCACTTAATTAAAAATATTGTGGGACACCTGTGTGGCTCAGTCTGCCGAGCGTCTGTTTCTTGATTTTGGCTCAGGTCATGATCTCAGGGTTGTGGGATCGAGGCCTGCGTCCGGGTCCGTGCTGAATGTGAAGCCTGGTTGGGATTCTCTCTCTCCCTCTTTTTCTGCCTCTCTCTCAAAATAAATAAACAAAAAAAAAAAAAAAAAAAAAAAAAAAAAAAATAAAATTAGGCCTTAAATCCCCACAAATGGATAAAGAAATTAAAAAAACCCAATTCCTATATAGCCTGGCTTTTTACATAATCCTTTACTTCCCTTTGGAGGAAGGCCCTGTTCATTGGCTAGTCCCAAAAAGAGACACACTTAATTGCTAATTCTTTGTTTTTGCTTTTTTTAGTGTTATATTTATGATTACAAAAGCTTGTTTAAGGCATTGTGGCTAAAAAAAATGTAGTCAAATGTACTGGAGCTCTTAAGGAACTTTAATAGGCTATCAAAAAACAGCGAAGATTTATTTAATGTCTCCTTTCCAGGAGGATATATTGTTGGTTCAGCTGCAAATTCTTAACTTCATCATATTTTATATACTTTGGCCATCATGGATTGCCACAAGGCCTGTTGCACGGTGTGATTTAAAATGTGTTCTGATTAAGTATACAGAAGTGATTCTGTTCCCCAATGGAGGAAGGAGAGGAACATCATAAATATACATTGTTTAAGTGTAAATTCTACTTCGCACTCATAGGTTATATTGTACTTGCATGTTTTATGCTCTGTTGGTACTTAAAAAAAAAATTTCATTTGGGGGCATTTCCACGGACCCGAATCAAGAGCCAAGCAGCAGAGACCTACTTAGAATTCCCTCCTTAGGGTCTGTAATGGGGCAGAATGAGGCAAGGAGAGGAAGTAAGTGTATAGAACAAAAACTCTCCCGGAAAATTATGTAGAATGGGTACAAATCTTGGTCTACCAGCTCAAATGGGAAAGGATGTTTACTTTCTTATTTCTTTACGTCATGAGTCCCCATTTGCCCGACTGGCAGAAATTCCATCGTGGCCACTTGTTGGGCTCTATTTACTTTTGCCAGGGATGTCCTAGGATCTGGGAGGCTAGTGAGCCCGAGTAAATGGGTACAAGGCCCCTCATCTCTGGGCCCCTATATATACACTGATATCCTTATGATTAAACCATGGAGTCTTTGGTATCTGGTTGCTCTTTGCCTCCATGCTGTGTATGGGGCACAGGCATTTCTGTTGAGCCTGGATCCTGAGGGCCTGGGATCCCTCCCCTTGAAGTCCTTCTCGGCTCTGGCAAGACCATGTGTCGCTTCCTCAAGCATCATCCCAGAGAGTAAAGAGGTCTATACATCTCCCAGGTCTTGCCCCCCCCTCCCCCCCTTCCCTTCCCAAGACCCGGAAGGATGGCTCTAGGATTCGAAAGGGTTTCCATCTCTTGACCTGCTTGGTACTCGTAGTGCTATCTCAGCCTCAGGATGCTTCTGTTCTTCGTTCTGCTGTTAATTCCACTAAACTCGCAGAAGCCAGGAAGCCCAAAGGGTGTGTTCACCCGACAAAAATATAGGGAGAACAATAAACATTTATAGTTCGGTAAATTATCCTTTTATAAAATTCTTGCGCTACGTGGGTAAAGATGTTAGGACCACAAGGAAATGACAATAAAAGTAGCCAGATTTGGGAAACTGAGGTAGGTACTACTGGACTCCATGCTGTCGGGAGAATTGTGCCTGCCGGTAGCATGGTTCATGTGATGTAAGCAGTAGGATAAACAAAGACTGGAGACTAAATTAAAAACAGGCCCCCGAATCCGTCTAGTGAAGAAAAATGGAGAGGGCAGTGAAATGAAGAAGACCCTCCCCCGCTTTTTAAAAAAATAGTTGCTTGGTAAGTGCTGTTGTCTCACTGGTCCTCTCACTAGAGAATCCAAAGCTCCTTGCGCTGATCCATAATATTTAATTTGCATTCATAGCCCTAATCCTAAAATACTAAGGACGAGATGCTTCTGGATCTTTTCAGTTGTTACCAGGATAACAAGGTGCATATACCTCCTATTATATAACACCCTTTTCTAAATGGTTATTTATTTATTTTGAGAGAGACAGAGCGAGGATGAGTGGGGTAGAGGGGAGGGAGAGAGAGACAGAAAGAGAATCCCAAGCAGGCCCTGCATTGTCAGTGCAGAGCGAGACGCGGGGCTCCCTCCCACAAACCATGAGGTCATGACCTGAGTCAAAATCATGAGTTAGATGCTTAATCGACTGAGCCACCCAGTCGCCCCTAAATAACACCCTTCATGCGGCCCAGGGCAGCACTTTTTAACAAACACCGTATTTCCTAAAGCAACATGCACAAATGCTTTTTACGAAGTGAAATAAATAAAGACTGTAAGTAGTGTTACATCTGTTCGGGTCAAGTTTTGTTGTTACATAGAAGGAAATCAGGTCAGATTGTGTGGCCAAATAGTTACAAAAAAACCTGTAGTATTGAGGGCCTTTCATATTTTGGAATCTCACCTAAAGGACTGTGGATCATACAGGAGTCTGTACCTGAGCAGGAAGAAAGGACACACTCTCCTGTGTAACCTGCTCACAACTGTGGTCAGGTGGTACCAATGCCATTTTTCTCCTTCAGGCTGCGGTGTTAGTTGTAACGGAAAAAAAATTTGTTTCCATTCTGTCAGTTCAACGACGTGTAGAAACTTTAAGACAAATAGAGGCCTTGGTATTTCTCATTCCAGTCATTCAACAATGAACGAGACCCTCCTCTGTTTCAAGAACTGGCCTGAGTGTCAAGGGTGTGAAGTTTGGGAAGACAGTCTGCATCTTCACAGTGTTTCCTACGTGGTGGGAGACAGCAGGGAGCAACTGCTCATCAGAGACGGCGTGGAAGGTACTAAATCAGGAGAAGGCAAAGGATGCTATGGGGATGGAAAAAGAGAGGCCATCTCAGATAGAGGGCAGATGTGAGAGTCTATCTGTGTGAATGAAGGAGGAGAAGGCCCTGAGCTGAGCCTGGAATGTTACTAGACATTACAGGTAAATGGAAGCAAAAAGTTGTAGAGGGGAGGCAGTCGGGGAACGTTCCAGAGAGATGAAGCCGTATATGCAAAGACAGCGTGAAGGAAGGTCAGCCTGGGACAGAGGGGGCCAGTGACCGTGGAAGAGAGGGGCCAAGTGTCAGTGAGGGAAGGATGACTTTGTCTGATAATCTGTCTACATTAGTGGGTCACCCAAGAAAAGCTTGCCCCAGTGCAAACAAGATGCTGGGATCATTGGTTCATGAACCACCACCGAGAGCTCATCTGGTTTGATTAAAAATCTGTGATTCATGCCAGGAATGTGAGATTAGGCACTGTTCTCTTGTAAGCACTGAAAAGGATAAAGAACCCTGAAATATACATGGGAAGAAGCGGTTTGAAGACTATACTTCGAGAACTCGCTGCTCCCGGCAACCCCAAGCTGCTACCCATCCTTATCCAGGAAAGAAGAGAAGACATTGGAGACACAACTTCGGTGAGATCAGTGTTGTACCTGCCAATTCTACCTCTTGTTGAGTCAAAAGCAAAAATAGACAAATGGGTCTACATCAAACTTAAAAACGTTGGCACATCAAGGGAAACAATCACCAGAGTGGAAAGACAGCTATGGAATGGGAAAGAATATTTGCAAATCATACATCTGACAAGGGGTTCATATCCAGAATATAGAAGGAACTCCTCCAACACAATCAGCAACAAGAAACAAAACCAAAAACTCCATTAAAAATGGTCAAAAGATTCGAATAGACAGTTCTCTACACTGATGGCCATCTATACAGATGGCCAACAAGCATAAGGAAATATAGTCCACATCATGAAACATAGGAAAAAGGCAAACCAAATTTCCCCTGAGATATCACGTCACACCCAGGTGTTAGGATGGACCCTAGGAGAAGAACAGAAAATACAAGTGTTGCAAGGATGCGGAGAAATTGGAGCCCTGTGCACTGTTGGTGGGTGTGTGAAAGTGGGACAGCCACCATGGAAATCAGCATAGAACACTGCTTAAGAAATGAAACAATAGAGGGGCGCCTGGGTGGCGCAGTCGGTTAAGCGTCCGACTTCAGCCAGGTCACGATCTCGCGGTCCGTGAGTTCGAGCCCCGCGTCGGGCTCTGGGCTGATGGCTCGGAGCCTGGAGCCTGTTTCCGATTCTGTGTCTCCTTCTCTCTCTGCCCCTCCCCCGTTCATGCTCTGTCTCTCTCTGTCCCAAAAATAAATAAAAAACGTTGAAAAAAAAATTAAAAAAAGAAAAAAAGAAGTGAAACAATAGAACTGTCACCCCAGCCAGCAATCCCACTTCTGGATATATGCCGCAAAGAATTCAAAGCGCATCTTTGTTTTTAAATTAATTTTTTGAAATGTTTACTTTTGAGAGAGAGAGAGAGAGAGAGAGAGAGAGAGACAGAGCGCAAGCGGGGGGAGGGGCAGAGAGAGAGAGGGAGGCACAGAATCCGAAGCGGGCTCCGGGCTCCGAACTGCCAGCGCACAGACCAACGCGGGGCCCGAACCCACGAACCCGTGAGATGGTGACCCGAGGTCGACGCTTAACCGAGTGAGCCACCCAGGCGCCCCTCAAAGTGCGTCTTGCAGCGACATTTGCCCACGCCTGTTCGTTGCCGCGTGATTCATAAGAGCCAAGAATGCAGGCAGCCCACATATCCACGGATAGATAAATAAAGAAAATATGGCATGCACACTCAATAGAATATTACGTAGACTTAAAGAAGGAAATCCTGCCACGCGCTACAACACGGACAAACCTCAAGAACGTTATACTAACTGATGCAAGCCAGGCACAAGAGGACAAATACTGTGTGATTCCATTCACGTGAAGTATTGCAGACACAGAAAGTAGCAAAGTGGTTGCCAAGGGCGGGGGGAGGAGGGAGAGGAAATTCGCGCTCGATGGGTGGAGAGTTTCTGTTCTGCAGGATGCAAGAGTTCTAGAGACCCCGTTGCACCACAATGCGAATTTACTTCACGCTACCGAACCGCATATTTGCAAGTGGTTAAGATGGTGATTGTAACGACACGCATTTTTTTTTTTTTTTTTTACCATAATTAAAAAAATCTAGAAGACCACATCAGATCGCAAGGTTCCGATGGTTATGGAGAGTTCTCGGGACCGGGAAAGAGAGCGTGCTGGGAAGGGGTTGGCAGTCAAGGCCGAGGCAAGTTTAAGGACGCAGATGCGTGGATGGCGCGTAGAGCAGGCAAAGAGAGCTGGAGGCCGAACAGGCTCTGGGCAGTTTTAGCCTTTGCAGTCCCCTCTGTTCCCCCCCGTTCTCCACTCTTCCCCTTTCTTTGAGTTGCTGCCGTGTCACTTCCAGCTCTTAGAGCTGATGAGTTATGGGTGGTGGTTGTTCCCTAAGTGCAGTGCATTTTTCCTTAATTAGATTGGTTCTTAATAGTACAGTGCAGACCTGCTCGTGGGGCGTTTGGAACCCGGGCAGGGATAAATCCCCCGGGGCAAACTCCCTCCCTACACACCATTCCTAGGATGTAACACATACTTTGCCACCGCAGATCGGTGTCTGGCTATACCCACCGCCTCCTCCCCTCTCCACGCACACACCCTGAGGACTCGGCCCTCTGTGGTGCACTTTTGGCCAAGCTCAGGGGCGGTTTTATGTTCCAGAAGCAAGTGAAAAATAATCTGGCCTCCGCTTTACCGTAGAGAGCCAGGTTGCTGAGAAGGAACATCATGTCTTTTCTGTGCATTCAAAAATGTATTCAGGGGTTTCCTGAGACTAATAATGTAGTTAACACCTCTGGCTGGTATTGTGGTCAGGAAAACCAGCAGAAAAAAAACCACGTGAAGCTTGGGAAAATGGCGGCTACGGCAGGGGAAGTCTTCCTGGTGGATACCTGGGACTCTCTCATAGCGGATCCTGGGAGCACTGTGCACGGATTGAAGTTGTTTCTCTTCAACCTCCTTTTGCAACACCTGACTCTGGATGCCCAGGATGGCTGTGCTGAGGGACGACTTTCCAGGGCTCATCTTGTTCGTTGCCCCTATCCTCACTCATCACCTTCCTCCCCTGTGAAAACAGGCCTATGGCGGGAGGAAATGCTATTGAGGATTCTCGAACAAAATCTAGGTTTGAAGTTAGATTTGGAACAAGTAAATATTAACAAGAGGCTCTCCAGGGGCAGTGGCAGGTGATAAGGGAAAGGACTAGAAGGTAACCCTCGTAAGTTCCCACCACAGAGTGTCTGCCTCACCCACATTCTGTCTTCCTGCCTCTCGTTGGAAGCGAACTATCTGTGCTCCTCTCTAGAGCCAGCCTGTCCGCTTAGGCACTGGTGCCCCCATGCAAAATCAAGGTGCTGCTCCCACAAAAAATATCATTTTTTCTCTCATCTGGGTCACTTCCATCAGCTTATTAACATGTCATTGCTCTTATTTAAAAAATCTTTCTTTTGACCCCCTATCCCACTCCCCACCCCATAGCATCCCATTTCTTTGCTATCTTCAGCAGAGAGTCTCCTAGAAAGTCTTGTATCTCCTTGCTGCCTTGTATTCTTTTCTGTCATGCTCTCTCTCTCTGTCTCATTTTTATCTGAGGGTAGTTGACACACAATGTTGCTTTAGTTTCAGATGTCCAACATAATAACTGGACAAGTTTATATATTATGCTGTGCTCATCACAAATATAAATACCATCTGTCCCCATATATAGCTATTACAATACCCTGACTATATTACCATGCTCTTTTTTTCTTTTTCTTTAGTTCCCTTCCTCTCTCTCTTTCTTCTTTCTTTCTTTCTTTCTTTCTTTCTTTCTTTCTTTCTTTCTTTCAGATAGAGAGAGAGAGAGAGAGCAGGGGAGAGGAACAGAGGGAGAGAAAGAGAGAATCTTAAGCACACCCCACGCTCAGTGCAGAGCTCAATGTGGGGCTTGATCCCACGACCCTGGGATCATGACCTGAGCTGAAATCAAGAGTCGGTCACTCAACTGACTGAGACACCCAAGTGCCCCACTCATGCTCTCTTAAATCCATTCTGTTAGACATTTTCCCTTCATTCCACAAAAGCCTGCTTTTGTTGAGGTCACTAATGACTTCCATTTTGCTAAATCTGGTGACCTATCAGCACTATTTGACACTGGAAGGTCTTCTCTCTGGATAGAACTCTCTTTATTTTGTTCCAAACTCACTTACTACCCCTTTGCAACCACCTTTGAATATCTCTCCTCTCCTCTTTGCCTCTGAACATTGGTGTGTCCAAGGCTCAGTTCTTGGATCCCTTCTCTTCTCTACCTACAACCATTACTTGGCGAGCTCATCCAGTCTTACGAGCCAAGTCTCATTGCTTTAGCTACCACCTATGCTTGTAACTACACATTTATATTTCCATCTCAGTCCTCTTCCTGGATCCAGACTCCTATCTCTAAAACGGCCTACTCTACATCTGTACTTGGATGTCAACAGTGTATTTTAAACTTAACATGCCCAAAGTTCAACTTCCAGTTTTCCTCTCAAACCCTCACACAGTCTTCCCCATCTCAGTTGCTGGCATCCCCATTTTTCTCAGTTGCTGAGGCCCAAAGCATTGACATCTAATCTATGCTTCTCTTTCTCACTTCCCATATCCAGTATCCATCAGGAAATCCTAGAGGTTTGTTTTATCTTGAAAATAATTTCAAGATCCAATCACTTTTCGCCATCTCCACTGCTGCTCTTTGGTTCAAGCATTGACGTCTCTTGTCTTGACTGTCCCAAGTATTCCTACCTAGTGTCTGCTTCCTCCCTGTCTCCTTCATAGTCTTCTCAACAGAGTGGGCAGAGTCATTATTGTAAAATAAATAGTTAGTTTACATCGACGCTCTGTGTAGAAGTCTCCAGTGTTCTCCACCTTACTCAGAATGAAAGCCAAAGTCCTTACAACGGTAAGGGGCCCTCAGGGTCTGTACTCTTCCCCACTAGTTACCTCCATGCTTTTCTCTCCTACTGTGCCCCCAACTGTTCTCACTTTGCTCCAGCCTCTCTGGCCTCCTTCTTGAATATCTGGGTGTCAGACATGCTCCCCTTTGGTAAATCTCCATTTCTGTCTTTTGATCCTTGTTTTTGAGGGTCTGCTGGACTACGTACCAAGAAGTGTCTTTAGAACCTACAGAGCCTATGTGCCTAAGAGCCTCCTTGTTGAACTATCCACCCAACTAACTTCCTCAGTTTTCTCAACCTTTGCTCAAATGTCACCTTTTGATGAGGTTTGCCTTGACCATCTTATTTCACACTGTAACCCACCTCATGGCATTCACAAACCTTCTTATTTTGCTGTGGGTTTTGTTTCCCTATAGCATCTATCATCTTGTGACCTATAAATTACTTGTCTATTGTGTTCAATTTAATTTTTTTTAATGTTTATTTATTTTTGAGAGAGAGAGAGAGAGAGCGGGAGACACAGATCTGAAGTAGGTTCCAGGCTCTGAGCTGTCAGCACAGAGCCCAACGTGGGGCTCAAACCCATGAACCATGAGATCATGACCTGAGCTGAAGTCAGACACTTAACCGACTGAGACACTCAGGTGTCCCTATATTCAATTAAAATAACTGTATGTACACCGCAACCTCCTTCAAGAATATAAGCTCTAATAAGGCAGTTTTTTTGTTCTTTTAGTATTTTGTTCACTAGTGTATTACAAGGACCCATGTTACTTGGTGCTAGAAGGTTCCTAATTAATATTAGTTAAATGAATGAAAGGAAGACAACACATAAGCATTTTATTTTACCAAATATGATCACATGTTATCTCCTTTAATCTCACAATAGCACTGTGATGAAGGTATTATTATTATTAATTATTAATGGAGAGCTTAAATACATCAAAGATCAAGCAACTGGTAGATGGCTGATGTACTGGTATGTGGAATTGAATTTTTATTTATTTATTTTATATATATATATACATATATGTATATACATATATATATACATATATATTTATATATATTTATATATACATATATACATATACATATAAAATAAAAAAATATATATATAAATATATATAAAATAAAAAAAAAATATATATATATATATAGAGAGAGAGAGAGCGAGAGAGAGAGAGTATCCCAAGCAAGCTTTGCACTGTTAACGTGGAGCCTGACTTGGGACATGAACTCATGAACCATGAGATCATGACCTGAGTGGAAACCAAGAGTTGGACGCTTAACTGACTAAGCCACCCAAGCACCCTCGAAATTGGATTTTTAAAAATCAATCTGCCTCAACTTGTTGGCAGATGTGCTGTGGATGACCTTTCTATGAAATAAATATACTTGCTTTCTTGTGACCTGATGAATATCTGAGGAATACCCTGATTTGTGCCCTTGGAAGTTTCTGCTTTGGTGACAGGCTTCGAGGCTCAGAGCCTCATTAAGGGTTGGCCTGGATGATCAAACATGCAACTGGAAAATGACCGTGGCTCCATTTATTTCTAATGGAAAGTGTTCCTTGAAAATTATTAGTAAACTTCCCCATGGTGAAATTCCCAAGAATGTTCTTACAGACTTTTCATTTCCTTGAGCACTACACATGCTTCCCTGAGAATAAGGGGAGTTTCCCTGGGGGATCTTGAAGGATGACTTACTTTCTCTCTATATTGGTTCTTGGTACTCTGTAGACGTGTCCCATGGGCATGCATAAGCTTCCTTTTGAAGCAGGAAATGCTCATTTCTTAAAGTAATAAATCCATATATGATATTAAAATTAGTTCTTTTGGGACTGGCTGGGAAGTGGTGACTCAAGGCACTTTTTAGCTAAGTACTTGGGTTACCCTGAGCAGCCTCAGGGACGAGGTGGTTGCAATAGCATCGAAGGACTCTTTGCTGATGGAAAACTGGAGTTGCAGGGGAGCTTACTGAGTAGTGAGTCACTGTTCAGGACCAGGCCTAGGGAAAGCTCTCCATTTCTGCCTTTTGATCCTTGCTCTTGAGGGTCTGCTGGACTAAGTACCAAGAAGTGTCTTCCGGAACCTACAGAGCCTGACTGTGTGTCGAGTACAAAACTCAGGGACCAGATACTTTCTTTGACATCGTGGAGAAAAAAGAAATGTATTTTGCTCTAAACAATGATTAATCGGGGGCGCCGGGCTGGCTCAGTAGGTGTTTGACTTCAGCTCAGGTCATGATCTCACGGTTCGTGAGTTCAAGCCCCATGTCGGGCTCTGTGCTGATGGTTCAGAGCCTGGAGCCTGTCTCGGATTCTGTGTCTCCCTCTCTTTTCCCCCCTCCTGCTCACACTCTGTGTCTCTCTCTCCCTCTCAAAAATAAATAAACATTAAAAAAAATAAACGATGACTAATTGGGGAAAGTTTGGGATACCCAATGAAGAAAAAAAAAATCATAGAGATAAACTCCCATGAAATGAACAGCTTTAGTAGACTCAGTTTTAGAGATATTACATTCTGACCTCTCCAGACTCTGATTATGAAGCAGGAGTAAATGGAGAATGGAGACACTAAGGGCCACTGTGTCTTGAATGGCTGCTCCCAGTGAAGACTTGTGGGTGTAGAAACTTCATCTGTGGGAGCACTTGGCATTTGGGGCTGCAGAAGTGCAGCCTGGACAAAAATCTTCTGCCTTTTTTATTTTCAGGGTGTGCTTTCTCATACTCCGTTAGTCACGCCTACAGATTTAAGAGTTTTGTTATTTCAATGGATGTCGAATCATTTTGGAGACAGAATTGTCTTCGGGACCATCGGATCCTCTCATTTTTCAGAATGGAAAATGAAAAAATGGGAGAATGGAGACCCATTCATGGCTTGCTCATCCAATATCCGTGAATACAGAGGCAGCAGCTTCTACAACAGCAACAACTGCTGTTACAACCTCCAACACCATCTACTGAGCCCCTACTAACAGGTAGAACCCATGTGGTCTTGTAATAGATACTCTGCAGCAGTCATTGTTCATTATCTTCACAAAACAAGCTATGGAGTCGTGTGATCCTGTTTCAGTGATGAGGAAATTCGGGCTTGTGACTGATTTGCCCAAGGTAAACACCGTTGGTGTCTGGGTCACAATTCAATTCTGTTTCTTGGCTTCAAGGTCTATGCTCACGAGAGACCAGTCCTCATCCTGTTATCTCCCATTTATTTTCTCTTTTATGGAACATAAAGGAACCATCCTGTTCAAAAGAAATTCTCTTGGTCTGGGCATTTCCTCAGAGCATGGGGGCTCTTCAAGCATGTCATTCGAATGAATCTCTGGTCATGATGGTGATCCTTAGTGGAGTAGGGACTATGTAGTAATCAGGCAATCAGCATCAGGGTTGAGGGGGTCAAGGCTGGCTTAGGGGCATGCGCAGTAGGATTCCTGTGTGGTTGCACATGACAGCAGCAGAAGGCTTTGACTGGCATGTCACTGTGTTGGACAGTTATCCCTGAATATAACACGGGTACCCCCAGGAGGGGGGACACATTAAGGAATTATCAACTACTCCCACATAGGAAGTGGTTTACCCGCTACTTTCCAATCTTTATAGCCATCAGAGTGAAGAAATGCCCCGACAATAAAATATAGAACCTGGGACATTTTGTTTTGGGAGAAGTAAGTGGAGGAAGAAAGACATGGGACCCCGAAGAGCAGGTGGTATGGCAGAGAGGAGACTTTAAAAAAGAAATCAGATCACAATACTCCCTTGATTAAAAAGTTTCCCAGAGCTCCTTACTGCTCTTAGAACAAATTCCAGACTTCCTACTCCGGCTTACCACACCCTATGGGACTTGCACCCTCTCCAGTTCCCTCGCTCACCAATTTTCTTTTGGTTAAAGCTCATTTCCTTCTTAGGGACTTTGTGCAGCCCTTCCCATGGCTTCGAATGCTTTCCCGTGAACCACACACAGCTGCCCCCTTGCAGCAGCATTAATCCAGACTCATCAATGTGCAATTGCCACCAGCCTTTGACAACTTATTTTACTTATCCACATGGTAATTACAACCAGCTGATACTTTTGGCCAGAAGGCTTGTTTATTTATTCTCTGCCTCTGTCTCCCAAGATGTGGTGTAGGGACCCATGGTATCCCCAGTGCCTAAGAGTGCCTGGCAAATGGAACGTGCTCAAAAATTGCTTGTTGAATGGATGAATGAGAGGGATAGTGGGGCAGATAGAGGCTTTGGGCTTATTCCTCTGGGTATTAGCTCATTAGTTTATCCAGTGTTCGACCCAACCTCAGCTCCGTGTTAGCTTTCGTACTTTGGGTAATTTACCCAAGCAACATGGACCCCAGCTTTCTCATACTTTAAATGAGCATAGGAAGTCCTACTTCTCAGAGGTGGTATAAAGACCTCATGAGTTGGCTCACGTAAATTTCTGATGAGTGACTGGATGCAGTGTCTGACACTGTGGCTTATTACTCCACACCCAGCTCTCAATATTAACGTGTGAATGAACCACTGCTGGTTTTCATATCTTCTTCTACCAACACCAATTAATACAGGTTAGTTCACTGGCTCAGCCCTGTCTAGCTGCTTCTTTGAGGTTAGAGAGAGAACACAAATTTCCCGTGGGTAAGGCAAGCAAGCTGTAGACAGGAATAGTGATCTGGGGTTGGTGGGGGAATGAAGGGTTGGGTGAGTGTGGGCGTTCTGCATTGGGAGAAAAGTTGAGGGAGAAAAGCTTGGGGTACTAGAATGCTTTTTAAAAATTATTTGTTATTATTATTATTTAAAATATTTATTCTTGAGAGAGAGAGAGAGAGAGAGAGAGAGACAGAGCATGCACGGTGGAGGGGCAGAGAGAGAGAGAGAGGGAGAGGCGGAATCTGAAGCAGGCTCTAGGCTCTAAGCTGTCAGCACAGAGCCCGATGCGGGGCTCGAACTCATGAATTGTGAGATCATGACCTGAGCTGAAGTCAGACACTTAACCAACTGGGCCATGCAGGTGCCCCAGAATGTTTTCAAGGAGAGTGTTGTTGAAGCCCCATTTTGCTTGGTTGGGGAATACATCCTTGGAACTTTATACTGTAGTGGAAAGAGTTCTGTCCCCGGACAGCTCCTGGCTTTGTCACCGAGAGCTGGAGTAGAGGGGCTGTTGAGAACAGGCACTGTGGGGCTAGTCTGCTTGGGTTTGAATCTGGCTCGTCATGTATTAGCTGTACAACCTAGGACAAGGTACATAACATCTTTGTGCCTCCTCTGCCTCACCTATAGAATGGAGAAATTGATAACGACAGTCTCTACACAGGTTTAAGATGAAGAGTGTATCCATCAGGTGGAAAAGTTTAGAGCAGGGCCTGGAGCACATTTAAGTGTGCTGTGGCTAGTAGCCATTGCATTAGCTGTGTTAGCTTTCTAGCTCCCTTTGTTAAAGTTTATTTATTTATTTTGAGAGAGAGAGAGAGAGAGCATGAGCAGAGAGATGGGCGGAGAGAGAGAATCCCAAGCAGGTTCCACGTTCAGCGTTGAGCCTGATGCAGGGCTCGATCTCACAACCGCGAGATCATGACCTGAGCCAAAATCAAGAGCCAGATGCTTCACCGACTGAGCCACCCAGGTGCCCCACAGTTTTAGTTTCTTGAGCAGCCTCTTTGCGGCTTGATAGTTTCATCTGCAAAGTGGGGGCAGTGAGGCTGGTGTTACATGCTTCCCAGGATTGTCAATAAATGAAGTCTCAGATATGCATGTGTTTGAATTAAGCTTGAAGGGCTAGGAAATATAAAAGTGGCCCCAGGATATGCAGTCAGTTGGCCATAGATGGCCAATGGCCCAGCAATGAGTAGTGTGTTTGTTCTCTTCTTATGCCCGAGAATACCGTAAGTTTTCTCTTGTGTTGCCTTTCCCCACCCACAGGCACTGATTTCTCCTTTTCCAAAATTACTGTTGTTACCAGTGATTATTGCAGGCAAATGAACAAATGTATTTGCACTTGAAGAAGACGTACGTTTACCTCAGACTTCCCTTCCCTAGCACTAATTGCTTCCAGTTACTCATCTGTCCACGGAGGCTGGAGTAAGGGCAGAGACCCCCTTCCTGGGTGTGAGGTGTGATGCTGTGACATAATGAGCCAGGTAGTCATGCTCCGAGTATAAACATTGGCTCATCATCTCATCATGAAACATTTTTAAAGCTCATTTCTGGATGCACGGAGCAGCTTTCTTTTTCTTTTTTTCTTTTTTTTTTTTTTTTTTTGTTAAAATTCGAATGAAAGAGAGGCTTACACATTAAATTTTTTTTTAATGTTTATTTAATTTTTGAGAGAGAAAGAGGCAGAATGGGAGCCGGGGTAGGGGCAGAGAGAGAGGGAGACATAGAAACGGAAGGCTCCAGGCTCTGAGCTGTCAGCACAGGGCCTGACGCCTAGGACTCGAACTCACGAACTGCAAGATCATGGCCTGAGCCGAAGTCAGACACTGAACCGACTGAGCCACCCAGGCGCCCCTGACACATCTTGCTTCTGTTCTTCGTCTCTCTCTTGAGACTTCAGAAACAACTGGAATTTCCCTGGCCACCTTACAGGACAAAGCTTGTCCCATTATGAGCAGCCCATTCCATCATCATCAGCGGGATCTGGAGAGCGATCTTGAGGAGGTGATGTTATTTTTGCTAAAGTTAGAAAAGGAAAAGAAGCTGATAGATATCAGGACCACGAAAGAAGGAGTATTGAGCAGGGACATGTATCGTGAGCCATCAAGCTAGAAGGAAGGACGTGCTCCTGGTTTGGTTGTTCACGACGTGCCATCAATGAAATACGAAGCCCTTCAAATCCCTAAAACCCAGGCACAGTATGTTAACGGGCCGTAGCAGCACGTATGGGTGGAGGCGGTGTGTGGACCTCATCGGCTCTCTCTGTTTTAAACACTGTGTATGTGTTCATTGGCCCCAGACCAGTTCTACCACTTAACCTGTCCTTGCCCCACAGCCATGGTAGTTTTTGCTTGGGACCATGTACCCTCTGCTTGTCTGCAGAATCTTGTATCCTCTCAGGGAAAGTCGTGTGGTGGGCTGGTGGCGAAATGAGAGGGAAATATGTACACACAGGGCCCAGCTGAAAATGACTTTAGCACAGAGTTTATTTAATACATCCTCCAAATTGTAGTTTGAAGCCTCTGTTAACAAGAAAGCACTCTCTTTTTGAGCAGCGGGAGTGTTTTATAAATGGAATTTGCAGACCGGCAATGCTCCCCATTAATTTTCCCTGTCTACAATTACTATCATTACATTCTTAAAGCACTTTTAAAATAAACTACGCCATGATGTAATGTGCACACTCTGAGCTCCAGTGATGGGACAATGGGGCAGCAGCATCTGGAGTTTGGACTGCTATCTTCTAGGGAACATCTTGATGGCTATAATTACTGTCATGTTATGGGAACTGAAAAAAAAAAGGCGCCAGAGTTCCAAATAAAACATAAAATGGCTTTGATATAATAAATGTTACTATCATTGTTTAAAAATGTTGTGACCCGTCTGCTGTAGTTTCTGAGAAAGATATTTTCCAGCACTTGATATTCCGCACCCCCCTCCTCTCTTTCATATTCTATTACTGCAGATAAGGATGAAGAAAATCCTTAGGACAGACTTGTTTTAAATCAATGTAACACAATGCCAGCATTGTCTCTCTTCAAGATGAACTTTTAAGTTAAATTTGGCATGAGCTTTACCAGAACTACAAACAACTTTGCTCCAGAGACACTTTATCCACCCTATTAGGGAGCATTAATAATTCAAATGTTATGGTTGTGGTTAATTGTGCTCATTGGGATAAACCAGGGGCGGGAGCATTTTTGTATAGGACATGTTGCGTCCACTGCGTCCCCAGCCAAGGCATCCAGAAGAGTTTAAACTCACTCCAGAGGAGTCGCAAAACGCACATGTGGTGTAAATGTTATCATCCCATGGGAACCAGGTTTGGAAGAACCCTTGATGAACTTGGACCCAGGTATTGGACCAATTTCTGTATCAAGTGATGAGGATCACTTGTATATGGAAGAAGTCATTATTGTGGGTACTGATCCATGGTGACGCATTGTGGAATCTAAGTCATGGTTTCATAGTGAGTATCAGCAACTTTAAGGAAGCCAGTGCATCTGACTTAGGCAACCGATTAGCTTTAACAATAGTGTGTACACAAAACCTTAATGAAGTAATCTGTTCTGCTGATCATTTTTCTTTACGGGTTTGCTGATAACATCTTCAGTTTGAGGATGGACCTTCTGATGTAAGAGTTGGGACTCAACCAGGAAAAATTTATTTGACCTGATCTGGATTTCATCATGTTCTGTGAGTTTGTAGAGTAATCTTTCTACATGTGTCACATCGATTGACTGGCTGTCTCTATGTGTTCTCTTGGGTAGTGACTTTATTTCATTTGGTATCATGTTTCCCCTTTTCTCAAAGATTTGTCCATATGTCCTTGCTGGTTAGCAGTAAGTGAGACCATAGACAATGGTTTGGCTTCCAGGTGTAAGTTTTTTCATCCTCACGCTACTTACTGGGGTGAGTTTCTTCAGCAGTCAGCACTGGCCAGCTCCCTAGACAAAGCATGGGAGACCATCTTAGGCCAAACCAGGTGAAAAGTGGCATTGACCTTGATAGTCCATCTCAGTTCTGGAAAAACCAATCCAAGCAGAGACTCTATTGCTAATAGATAATAGAGCCTTCTTTGGGTACAGACCAGAGGGCATTGTTAATGTCTGTGTTTCCAAGTCTGCTGACCAGATCTTCTATTCACTAGATACTTTCCAAGGTCTGTTCTTTCTCAGAAGTGGGACTCACTTATCAACACTCCACAATGCCGTGAGGCTAGAGAACAATTCTAGACTTGTTTGCAAGGGACGCGAAGCCAATTGTTGGAGGGCTATTTGCATACTACCCTGAAATCCAAGTCAGGTTTTCGTTTTGCCTTTGTGATACAGCTTTGAAAATGCTCGATTCTTCACTTTGTCTCGTAAGTATGCTTCTGCCCTTTGAAAAATAACTCCATCTTCGTCCTGCTCATTCTACCCCTTTATTGTTTTCAGTATGACTCCCAAGTACTGGATACTCAATAAGGACTAATTGCTGGTTGCAATATTCCAAAGAATATTTGTGTAAGTGGCTTTGTTATAAAACAAATTGAACTTTCCTATTGAAAGATTATTATGCTATTTCGGCATTAAGTAGTACATCATAAAAAGACGTTAGCAACACTAACTGAACGTTCAATCTACTTTCTGTTTGTTGAAGCGTTTATGGCTCTTACTCAAGACAAGAGAAATAACAAGGAAAGAAATGACTCTGAATACAGAACATTTTATTACACAAATAAAAAAAATGAGAGCGTATCTGTTAGCTCTTGCCAACTTTTGAAATATGGATTCCATTTGTCTTTATTATGGTCTATTCCCGTGGTGCCGTTTTCCTATTTATTAATTTTTGTATGTTACCATTAAACAGATATGTGTGCCTACTGGAAATAGTCAAAGCTATTTCAAGAAACATGAAAAATGAGAAAGATATATCAACTCATCTTTTTACTATTCTGTCAATAAATTAAGAGGCATGCAGTTCTTGTGGCTTATAATCCCTTTCCAAAAAAGTATGTGTGTTATCATGGTAAAACGTCCCAGCAAATCTGTAATAATCACGATGACTCATAGATATGTGATTCCCCTTATTAAGAAAAAAAAAGTACAGGAAATCCAATATAAATGAACTGTTTTCCTCAGTAGTGTAATAAAACTTGGATACCGGTATATGAGTTTTTGATTATATCATCCACTGATAATCTCTGGGTTCATTTCCTCCCAGTGAAGATTCAGTCTCCTTCTTCCCCCCCACCCCCGCCCCCACCAGCCCCCTTTGGCCACTAACATTTTAGCAATCCTGCTTCCTCGGCTGGGGAGGAGGCCTCCCAGTCACAGCCACCACAGCGTAGTATATTTTAAGGGCTGTAAATTTTCACGTCAGATTTGAGCCAGGGGTGTTAAGCTCCAGAAGATACACATCTGCTTCCTACTCAAATGGTCTTTTGTTGTGCTTCTCAGTAGAGGGAGAGTTGTAATGCCGCAAGAATAAATCCCGAGTGGGGAGGGGTAAATTATGGCGTTTCAAAAAGAAATGTTCATGACTGCAAATATAACCGGGCTTAATTCTGTTCTTAAATTCTGTATTTCTTTTCAGAGGGCCATGATAATTTTTTATTACTCTTTAATGAACAGAGTAAGTCACTATTCAGTTTCGAAAGTTAAAAATTATTTTGTAACCTGAGTCATAACCCCTGAATGTATCTGGTTTCTATGTTTGGATTTCCAAATGTCAGGTTTTCCTAAATAGGATCACATGAGTACAGGGCCAGAAAACAAAAGGAATGTCTAAGCAACTACTTGGGAAGTGTGCCTGTGGTCCATGCCGTTGCATCCAGCCTATGAGTTTTTATTTACTAAAAAAGAGGTAATCAAAGAATACTTAGTGTCAGAGGTTTATTTACATTCTTTCTATTCTAATACTTCACTATCCAAGAGCAGACAATGATGGACCAATTTCATAGCTAGCAGAAATGCAAAGAGATAAATATAATCAATTTTCAGTTTCCTCATGGGTTTTGTTCCAAAGTCCACTTGTGAGTCTTTCTTTTGGAACTGTGGGCGTATTTTCCCATCGAAACAAATTTATCACTGGTAGGTCAGTTTCCTAGCCAGCCCACAGAATATGCTTAACCCATATGCCGCTAAAAACTAGTATGAAAAAACTTGATCATAAATTTTCTGGGGATACAAGCATTTATTTATTCATTCACAAATGTATTGAGTGCTTACTTGGTGGGAATTCAGAGACAACCTGGGTGTCCTATGGTAAGAACGTGTTGGTTGAATCAGGCAGTTAAATGCTTGTTTCTTAGTCCAAGTGCCATCATGGAAGATAAAATAGTACGTTCTGCAAGTACACAGGACATAAGGTGAAGGTGCAGGGGGTTAGAACAGGATTCTCAGAGGATGTCTGAGTTTTTGTTTTTTTTTTTTTTTTCTTTTTGCTAGAAGAGAAGGATGGAGTCAGGGAAGGGAGTGAAAGTGGGAATTTTCTCTTGGTGAGAAGGGGAATCATCATGAAGACTTAAAAGATCTTAGCCTGTTAAGAACAGGTGGGAAGGTTGACTGTCATGTAGCAAGGGCCTTGCCAATGGGGCTTGGCAAATAGGGGTTTGTTTGCTTCACTTGGAGGTGAGATTTCCAGTCGGGGATTGACATGTTCATATTTGCACTTTAAAAGTTCGCTTGGCCACTCTGTTATACTGATTGGGCTAGGCCATTGGCCCAGGGTAGGGAGAGGGAGCAGGGGGCTGTTGGAGTTAGGTCAGAAAAAAATACCGGGGCATGAGGGGAGGCTACGTGGGAAAGAAGGGATGGATTGGGGATACTAAGGAGGTAAATTTGCCAGGGCCTGAAGACAGATTTGATTTAGTAATAAGATAACATTAAAGATGAATAGAAAGAATGGGAATATACTATTCATACACACATGAAAAGAGGAAGAAAAGTGAAAGGAAAGGAAAGAAATAAAATGAAAAGGAAAGGAAAGAAAAAGAAAGAAGAAAGAAAGAAAGAAAGAAAGAAAGAAAGAAAAGAAGGAAGGAAGGGAGGAAGGAAAGATGGAAGGAAGGAAAGAAAAAA